>NW_023614656.1:0-80001 GCF_013339695.2 Rhipicephalus sanguineus
GCACGACGGCGACATTGTAGGACGAATGCCAGGAGATGTATCAAATGACAATGCAAAAGCGAAACCATAGCGAGATACCGAATGCGTTCAGACATATACACGCAGTGCGAGCTGCCGTTAAGATGTGAAGTTGCTACGGTGAGAAATCGCTTGGGCTCTTGCTTCAGTGGAGACATGATACAAGTCCGCTTGTGATTATACGTATACATAAAGAAAATACACCGCCAGCGTCATGCAGCCAGGGCCACCGCCAGAGGCGCTCGCTGCATCCAAGTTCACCGCGCGTTCGCGCCTCATGCGCCGACGGTATCGAGCAGCGTCGGTGCCCACAAATCCGAGCCCTCGCTCAACAAAGTTGTTTTAACCGAGTTCTGTAACCACGGCAGTTTTTCAAGTCGGGGAACCTGAAACTCTTTCAGGCATCTTAAGTTACTACCCCCAGAAATTGTTTATCGACCCCAGCAAGAAGAACATCAAAAATAGGAGAAGCGCAGGCAGCCATTCAGTAATGTGTGACGAGAGTAGTTCTAGAGGACAGGGACCGATAGGGGTCCCCCTTCTTCGTCTGGTACATACTTTCTGCCTCTGTGTGTTGGTGGTTCATCGTGGCTCGGTATCAGGTGACCATTGACTCTGACTAAAAGGGTGGCGTGACTAAGCGTCGTCGCACGTGGCGTCGAAGCATCTTTGTTGCTGAGCAAGGTTTGTTTTCTATCGTTTTACTTTACTGAAACTTGATCGGCCCACAGTCTAGACGCAAACGTACGGCTGTTAACAAACAGAGAGGGGTTTAATGGTGCGGTTGAAAGTAGCACGGGGTGTCGTGATGGACGCAGCGTGTATTCTATGGTTGTAGTGCATGCTAAGGTTGCAGAAAAAAGGCCGTAAGTGAAAACGGGCCCTAATGCTTTCTTATTTCCGTATGTCATATGCCTACGAAATGTCGTTTTTATGACCCATCGCCTCTTAGCAGAAACGTATACCGCAATAAAATGTGTGCGGCACAACACATGATAACTAACAAGCAGTGTTGTAGGCGTTACCGAAAAAAAGTAACTAAATACGTTACTCGTTATATGTATACGCTAACAAGAAAGGAACGCGTTACCACCCTACGTTACCTCTTAAAAAAGGTAACGCATTACCGTTACAGTTACCCAAAAAAGTAACGGACGTTACTTCTTCCGTTACTCTATGGTCAGAAATTTTATTCACCGCATTTCCACTCTAGGTACCCCAAATAACAGTTTTACAAAGCTGATATTTATAATCACGCAAAACTATCACAAACGACGGTTTTTGCGCGAAGTACCGATTTAACGAGAACAGGTTGCACAAATGTGTCGTACCATGGCAACAGTAGGGTAGCCAGAAATTATTTTCGGGAGTGGCGTGGGGGGCGTTTAGCCATACTTTATGTATGGTTGTGCGTGCGTTTGTATGTGTGCCTGTAAATATACACATGGAAAATTGAAAGAATTCGGGGGGAAGGGGCGTGAGGGTTGAACCGGCCAACCTCTCCCCCCCCCCCTCCCCCCGGAGACAATTATATTTTATCATCAACAGACAATTAGATTTTAACATCAACGCTCTCCTTAAAGAACACACCACAACTCTCAACAAATTTACAGTAATTCTGACGGTGCTCTTCTAACAAGACAGATGGTCGAAAAGTCATAAAGAAATGCTTAAACGGCTAAGTTTTGGGGAAAAGAGATTTGCACACATATGCATTTTTCCCCTTTAAAAATCTGTATACTTGCCTCAAAAATTGCGAGCGTCATGTGAAGGTGTTCAAGGTCAGCCTCGTTCGCTGAAAAATTGGGTAACTATAGAAACGCAAGAGTCTCCATCCCTATCCCCGCCCCTGTTTTGCCGGATCGAACCAATAAAGTTCTCTCTCTCTCCGCAGTTGCGGATAGAAAGAAGCAAATTTCATTTTGAAACAAAGTTGATAACCATCACTAGACTATTGCAAGGAAAATATTCTAATAACTACAGCTTCTTGTAGAAATAAAGCAACAACAGCATTTCAAAGCTGTCATCGGACAGATTGTCTCTCTTCTTAATGAATACGTCCGCACCTACACTAAATAGGCACTCGAAGGACGCATTGGATGGTACCTTAACGCCTGATGAATAAAAATAGCGCGAGAAAACGTAGAACGAGACGAAGAAGGCTACAGCACAAGCGCATGTCCTGTAGCCTTCTTCGTCTCGTCCTACGTTTTTTTCGCGCTATTTTCATTCATTCATCATGAATTACCAACTCGCCCAACAGTCTATTCTTAACGCCTGGCGGGCCGGCATGAGTACGCCGCTGCGACAACAGAACGTCGGGACGAGCTCTGCAATAGTAATGCCTATGAAACGAGAGTATTTTGTGTAAAACTTCCGGGTAATTGAAAAAAAAAATGTAAAGAGTAACGTGACACCTCACGTTACCGAAAAATGTTAACGTAAGTACGTTACCCGTTACAGTTCCTAAATAGTAACGAGTACGTTACTAAGTTACCGAAAAAAGTAACGCGTTACCGGTAACGCCGTTACTTGTAACGCGTTACCGCCAACACTGCAGTAACAAGTTAGGCTACTGTGTAATTTTTACGAACACTGACACAATATCTGGCTGTTCGCTTTGTGTCATGCTACTTTATGTGAATAAAGAATATTTGAACGCATAAGGTACATAATAAAGCAACGCTCCTTGCATTTTCATTTTAATCATAGGCGCATCAGCGAGTTTGTTGAAGTTATTTTGTATCCTATAATCCTTATACTTAGCCTTATCATCTTGTGTGGTTTATATCACGACAGAGTGCGTAATACTGTAAGCTGCTGATGATCGCCTGCGTGAGCCTACTTATCTTTTGCAAGTAAACTTCAAGAACCAGCCACCAGGTGTGTGAAAATGAAGAAATACGGTACATCTGGTCGGCTAGTACACGTATGAGTCTACGTTTCAATGAACTGTGTTACAAAGGAACGCATCGCCCATGGCATTTTATATTGTTTTGATCTTGCGTAACTGTTAACGCCATCCGCTGAAATACAAATACGCTTGTACCCATGTTATATAATACACACGTAGACGCCACCGTGGCTTGCAGGCTAATAGCATTTTGCGCGTGTTTAAGAAAGCCTTCTATAGGCAACGATACATACTTGTACATGAGTTGCAAGGCGTAGCGACTTGTATAAGGCATGAGCGTCATTGACGAATGCGTGATCAATGAATTACCTGCATCACGCCATACCATAGCGAAAACGGAGGTAGTCCCTTAGTATATATACTTATATATAGTATATATCGATGCCCCCTGAATCAACTCGCCGGGATGCTTCTGGTAAATTTATTTTTTACACGTTCCTTTTTCTTACCGCGTCGAATCTGCATGGCTAGCTCTACATGACGAGGAACCGTCTTGAAACAGGTACGAAGAACAGACAGTGTATGTAGTGTATGCTACGGGCTCCAATGCCACAGTTGTGTCACAATTATCAGAACTTTAACTGTCTGCACGATGGGCTCGCGTCACAGAAAAGAGATGTGGTCTTGTAGGAGCTCTATAAATGAACGAACAGCCGTAAGCAGCGTGGTCTAGAGGATACGCTGTTCGGCTGCTAACTCGAAAGTCGTGGGTTCGATCCCGGCCGCGGCGGTCGCATTTCTGTGCAGGCGAAATGCAAGTGGCCCGTGTGCTTGGATTTAGGTGCACGTTAAAGAACCCCTGGTGGTCGAAGATTTCGGGAGACCTCCTCTACGGCACGCCTCGTAGCCATATCGTGCTTTCGGCACGTAAAAAAAAACAAAAAAAAAACAAAAAAAAAAACACGTGTATCATGAATATATTGCCGCACGCGGTCGGTCCGAGCTCGCGCGTGCACGTTCACCGTTCGTGACGTTAGCGTGAGCCTCGACGAAATGCGCGCAGAAAAATGTTAGTTCGCTTGCAGAACCCCAGATTAACACCCTTCCCAGATTAACACCCTTCCTAGTACACATATTATGAACTGGTATAAAAATCGACGCATAATATTGGATTTAACGTGCAGGCCCCAGCCCCGTTCTGAATACACCATTTATGAAATTGGGAATCAGATACGCTTTGGCTACACTGGCTCAGTCTTCCAACCGGAAGAACCAAAATATAGCTGCAGATGGGTGTAGACATCGCTGTGATTTAGTTTGGAAAAAAAAGATGCGCGAAACAACTTGAACCTCGGCTGCAGATTGATTAGCTATAAGTGGGCTATATTTATAATGATATTTCGAGTCACTTAAGCGCTTTTTTCGATTTTCCAGTTTATAAACGCAGCAAATAGGACTCGTTGGTACTGGCAAACCTTATAGGGAAGCCAAGCTCAAGTTTGGGCGTGAAGCGTGCGCGGCCGAGCTATGCGTCACTGGAGGCATACGCTGCCCGCGAAGGCGATTTGTCGCCGGATTTAGCAGCGATGGCGGCAAGGACACGTGCGCGCATGCGCTCCTGATTCGACCCTAGCACTGCTAGTCAGCAATAGTTACATTGTGACGCACTACAGGTGCAATCCGAGAGCTCTGCGCGTGTGTGGAAGCGGGGGCGGCAGTGTTGTAGCCGTGGACATTCCCAGTTGCGATAAGAGCCGTGGCGCCGCTCGACGTTGCTTAGAGCGCTGAATTACCACACTGGCTTAGAAAGAAGACGAGGCAAGCGCTGTTGGTTTTGACAATTGCGAGAGAAGGGTCAACCATTATTTTATTTAAGGGACCCATATAATCCGAACACTTGCATTTTCAATGTTCATGGAAAATCACTAAGCATGCGTTGCACGAGACTGACATGAGAGAACGAAAGACCAGTGGGCGGCTAAAGAACGCGCGAAGCCTTGACGCCAAAACGCGACCGAGCAAACGTGCCGCCACTAAAGCAGGCACTAATACCGAGTCAGCGAAATACGCGAACCTCGAGCACAACGAGATCAGCGTTGTTCGAGGTTTGCTTAACGCGCAGGGTCACTCAACCACACCCGGCTTTTCCCTCTCCTCCTCCCCCCCCCCTTCTATTTCGCTCTCTCACTCTCACTGCTGCTACAACGTCCAGCTAGCAAAGCGTGAAACTAAGCCCATGAGAACCTATCGACCTCCAACAGTTGCAGCCAAAAGCGGCCGCCCCGACAAGGCCAGCGCTGCAACTGAAAGGGTTCCGCGGCATGAAGCCGACGCGAAGGCGCGGCCAGCTTTAATGTGATTATACGCAAGGCTATGCTCCAATGCCTTCCTCTTCTTCGCTGCCTTCCTTCTCCTCTCAATGGTCCCGATGCTTCCACCTCGTTCTCAACAACCCATCCTCTGTCGTTATCTCGAGTTCAAGCACTTCCGCCTTCTGAATGTGAAGCGGTGCCCTATCATAACCCTTATTTGCCGCGACACCCATCGTAACGCTTACAGGCGCGCGCGAAGCTTGAGGTCACCTCGGTAGCGAGCAATGCTGTAGGCCATCAACTGAAGAGGTTAGAAAACGTTGCGAGCGCATACAGAGACGACCGCTAATGAGCTTACGTAGGAGGTGAAGTTTCTTTGGCTTCGCCAAGTGTGCACTGCTTGGTTTTATTTTCATACACCAAAGAGATGTGCGTGTTAATAGCTCAAGTGTGTGCCAAGCTTACAGGTTTTCGAGATTTCCCGAGTTTTCCTCACCCGCAGAAGCGCGCGAGTACAAAGGCGCGCTTCGCGCAACCAGCAACAGTAGCTGACGCGCGGGAGCTTGCCGGTTGGTGTTGGTTCTTGACGTAGCTGAGGAACGTTTGGGAAAAACAGCCCTCATATTCGGTCTTGTCACTTTATTTCCTTGTGGCCGCTACAGTACAGGTCAGCGATGTCAGTGTCGAATGACGGCAGTCACCTTTTACCACGGCGCTGAGCGTTTGGAGACAACACACATCGTGACGCATCGGTTTATATGTAAAGTCTCGTATACTACCGCTACATTTCTACTGATTATTGCTTTCGATTCTGCTGAATTTCATGAAGAAACAGCAGGTACTTCGTAATAGAGTGATCTCACCGCGAGTAGCTCTGCGTCACCGCTACCGCAGTGCGTGTATACTTGTAGTACTCTGTGGAGTAATAGCGCGGAAACAGAACAAAGGACGAGAAATTACGTGGAGAAGCGCTAACTTTCAACCGGGCTTTACTGTGAAACGAAGCGGTACCTATACAGGCAGTATTTACAGTGACTAACAGAAAAGGCAGGCACGTGTCAAAACAAGCATTTGTTGAAACATGGCAAGCGCAAAAACAGAATGGGTCACTGCATGCGTGAACCCCCACCTTCTCAGAACGCAAGCTCTTTATCACAAATTCAAATGGACGGCTTGCTTAGGCAGGAACATCCCTCTCTCCTCAGCTGAGCTGCTCCTATACAATTATGCGGGTATGCTAATCTTTGTGCCGGTACAGAACCTACGTGTTATTGAACTCAGGACGACAGCGACACTGATGACAATGAAGTGCCAGAAAACCATCTTTTTTGTTTCGGACGTTATTTGCATGCTCACGGAGCCTGTTGTTGAGCCACCTGCCGGTCTGACCGACGTATACAGGTATCACACGACAGAGAAATTCTGTAAACCACCCCGCACACACAATTCACGTACCGGTTACGATGCTTCACCTTACGTTGAACTACTCGTCTGCCAACTCGTCTGCTTTTCTGCGAAAGCGACACAAGCTTGTGCGGAGCCGAGAAAACAGCATGAACGCTCACGTGATGACCGACCTTCTCCAGTCTATGCGGCAGTTGCTGTCTGAACGGGATGACCGCGACATTGTCGCTTCCTACCAGACTCTCTTGGGCACCAACGTCTGCTGTATGGCATACGTACTTCTCAGTTTTGTCGATGCTTTCTGCAGCGACAGCCAGCAACATCTCTGGGTAACCGGACTTCTTGAGGCGGGCCACCTGGGCCTTGAAGCTCGTGTGAACGGCATGGTGGTAGGACCGGTCTAGCGCATTTATGAAGCACCTTTGGATGATAGCCCCTCTGAGGAGTTTACTGTGGGACGAGGTGTAAGGCAGCAAGGGTTTGTGTGCTCGAGGTTGGTATTGCCAGAAGACATGGTCAGCGGAAAAAGAAAATTTGAGATCAAGAAACCGGAGAGAATTCTCTGCAGGCTTTTCATGAGTCCGGGTGAGGCAGGTCTCGAATGTTTCCAGCGCTTAGGCAGCAACTGTGATAAAGGAAGTTTTATTACAATCCAGAATAACAAGAAAAGCGTCGACATATCCGAAGGTTCTCTTAACGCACGTGTCGGATAGCTTCTCTTGGAGAACCCTATCTGCTTTTGCAAAGAATAGATCACTTAACAATTGCGCGATGCACGATCCAATGGACAAAACTTTCTCCTGCAAAAACACCGCGTGATTCCACTCAATAAACGTGGAAGTTACGCACAAGTGCAAGAGGTCAAGGAAAGCTCTCGTATTACAGATCAGTTCAATAACACAGCATTTGTACCGGTACAAAGATTAACATATCCGCATAACTGTAGAAGCAGCTCAGACAAGGCGGGAGGGATGTTCCTGTGTAAGCAAGCCGTCTATTTCACTGGGTGATCAAAGAGTTCGCGTTTTTGAAAGGTTTGGGTTCGCGCATGCGGTGACCCATCCTGTTTTTGCACTTGCCATGTTTCGACACGTGCTTGTTTTGACACGTGCCGGCCTTGTATGTTAGTCACTGTAAATATTGCCCGTATATGTATCACTTCCTTTCAAAATAAAGCCCAGTTGAAAATTAGCACTGGTCCGCCTCCCTTCTTGCATTAACATTAGATCTTGCATTAACAACTAGCCCAATGTGCCGTCCTTCTAGTTGTAGTAATCGGCATGTTTAATTAAGGAGCGCTGGGGCATAGATCTTAGGCGTGAACGATCTTTAGGGATTGGATGAACTGCGATGATTTTGTTCGCATGCTGCTTGCTGTCATGCTACAACAACAGCCTGCAGCAAACGACTCTAATTTTACGCGTTCTCAAACAATTTAAGACGCCCCCTCCACCCTCCCCCCCCCCCTCCCCGGAAGATAAAGAATGCTTGCGGCAAATCAACAAAGTTGGACAGAGCGGCGACTACAGCGCACTTTCTTGTTCAACGCGCTTGTAAATTTCATGTCTATAATGTATGGAAGTTTAGCAGTGCGCAACTGCGTCATAACAAGCTTTCCGCACGACCGATGGGCCGATGAGAAGCAGCAAAACCACATACACCGTGTGATCAATCCCCTTGCCGGGGCGATCGCCGCTATGGGTGACAGGTTGTTTTCCGGGCAAAACAACGATAGCTTAAATGTATTGATACCTGAACTAACCTTTCATCAAGAGCGATGACGACTGTCAAGTGTCTAGCATGAACGAGACCTCTGATGCAACTCATGCTTAAACTGCGTGCCCTGTGCAGCTCGCGCCAGTCCACGGCGAAAACTCATCCGCGCCCTGCAGACCGCAGTGCCCTGGAACCCACTGACACATGATACGATGGCCAGTTTTCAGGGCGACATCGTGTAATTCGGCCATGAGCAAGCCGATGCGGAGGCAAAGATGGCCCATGATAACGCCAGAGTACGAGCTATCCCCTTTTCCCGACCGGATACTAACACCGTAGTGTACACACTCCTGGGTGAGACTACAGCAGCATATTGGTCTTTACCAAGCCATCGTCACCGCCGGCTTCACGAACTTGACCCAAGTATGAGTGTTAGAATCCCACCAACCATGAAAAGGTGTATTACAAGCTTATTTCACCGACTACGACTAGGTGTGGCATTCACTCGCCGTTACCTACACCTTATCGGCCGCGTGCCGACAGTCCCAATTGCGAGATGTGCGGCACTCTTGAGATTGTCGAACACCTCCTGTGCGTCTGCCCACGATACCTCACGCAAAGAAGTTCAATGGCGGCCGTCTTGTTGTCATCGAAGCAACAAGTTTCAGAAAAAGTTCTGTTGGGACCACCACCATGTCATCAGCGCGATATTCTGAAAGCGCTGAACATGTTTTTGCGCGATACAGAGCTCGACGAGAGACTGTAAACAGTTTTTGGACATTCAAGGACTTACTTCGTCGCCACTTTTTTGCATCATCATCATCCGCATCTTCTCTCCACTCTCTATACTACCACTCTCCCCTTTCCTACTGCTGAGTAGCAGGCCAGAACATTGATTCAGGCCGACCTCTCAGCTTTTCTGCCATAATAAACCTTTTCTCTCTCTCTCATCCGCGCCGGCATCGCAGCCAACGCCGCCGGCGGGATTTCCCTGTTGCTTTCAATCTGTGATATTATCACGAACGCTGGAACGACGTTAAGAAAGCTTAGCTTCTAATATGAGCGTCGGCGGATCTCATTAACGTACCGGGGCAACCTTCCTGAAGAGGGCAGTTGCCCTCAGCGCTTCGCAGCATTTCTCTGCCGAGTTGGATGTGTAAAGTGATTGGTTTCTGTGCGTTCAGTTTTCCATATCATTCTGATATACTCGACTCTATGAAGCCACCAAATAATGAAGCCAACCGAATGGAGGGCGTGAGTTATAGCTTCTATTTGAACTTTGATGCGTGTCAGATAGAAGAAAAGTGAATTAGGTAGACGCAAGAACGAGCGGCCGTAGATGGGGCTATACAAAACCTCTGCACGAAGAACAACATTGCACATTAGATATGCACACTACGATGGCTCCGCCGCAGTAACACCCTTATCACAGTGAAGCACGCTTGCAGGTATCGAGCTCTGTAATCTTAAACACTGTGATATTGTTGCTTCAGTTGATATATAACGAAAAATAATAATAATAAACATAAAAGAGAGATGCATAAAGGGTCCGGCCATATCTATAGACAATGAAGTCAAGGAATGCATAGGGGGCGCCATTAGTAGGTTTCAGTTGAAATGTAGCAATGATGGCAAAAAATGGAAATGAATTAGGTGGCCGAAATAACAACTAGACGCCGGTGAAGACTCAAGCCTCAGACTTCGGCGATGAATTATTAGTTTTTTTTTTTTTCGCTCTAACTTGCTGTCTCTTTATCCGAAATCACTACACTGCAATCACAAACTACAAGCGGAGCCCCCTGTGATTTCCCTCGCTTCATTATCTTTTGGTTCATACGGTTGAGTCAAATGAGAGGCGGGCACCTTGATTATATTATAGTTACTTATACTGTAATTAAAGCGAAAATATCACTTTTTACAATCGCACAGCTTTTTCCTTGAAAGCGTGCTTCACTGTGATAATGGTGTTTCTGCGGCAGGGCTACCGTACCATGCAAGGTCGACAACTTGCGTCCGGTAGGAACCTTCGCGCTTACGTTCCGGATAGGGCCTGCAAGCAGCGACTTGTTCTCTCGTTACTTCATTCGTTCACTTTACGTGTACATGAGGCATTTTACGAAATCTAATTAGGACCAGAAGAAAATTTTCGTCAATTCCGAAGCTTTGCTTCGGACAAACCATTGTGGGTTCTCTCGTTGTTTTCTTTGAAAAACGGCATTTTGAACAGCGAAGCTGTTTAGCCAGCCGTGAAGACTTGGGTGCGTACAGGAAGGTGTGCACAAAAAATATCATCATCATGAACGGATTGTGCCACAGAAATTGGGCAAGTCCCACTACTCCCCGCTGGTCCACAAAAAAAAATGAAGAAGGCAACAGACGGGCAGCAAACACCAATTAAGATTTCTAGACAGACGCAACCAGTAACTGAGAAGAGCTTTAATAAACCGTCTGGATTAACCCAGTGATAAACATCGTGGCCGCACTTTTCAGCTTCGGTACGTACAACGAGATAATACTACAGAACGGGAGACGCAACGGCAGCTGCGAGAAGACTCCGAAGCGATGGAAGCCCTACGCGAACCACGACGTACCGGTAGATCTATGGGAGGTGCGAACGCTCCGTTTCAGCGCGAGTTTCTGTCTCTGGAGTTTCAAAGTCCGTGTCGTGTCTGTGACTGTCTGTGGTTTAACTCAAACCTCTCTGCGCCGCAAAGCAACCTAGAAACAACCTAGCACCATCTAGCTAAAGACTATGAACAACCTAGAAGCAACCTAGAAGCAACCTAGCATCACCTAGCAAAAGCCTAGCAATAACCTAGAAGCAACCAGATAAGACTTTCAGGATCGTCAACATTCGCTGTTTCAAGCCTTGCGCGACTTAGTTGAAGCTTGGTCATTTTTTTTCCTTTCACAAACCTTCATGCACATTGCGGTATCTTCGCATTACTGATTCTCTATTCTTTCTGTTCTCGCTGAATTTGTCCTCGTGATGTGATCTACTAGGCTCCTGGCGAGTTCATATGGAAGAGCGACTGTCCCGGAAAGGTGTTGCTTTCCGGTTTATTAATGCACCACAACAATCTTTTTCAACTGCGAAGTTTTCTAAAATATGAATTCCATTTCTTGGCAATTTCTTCTAAGAACAGGTCATGATGACTTCTTTTCCATCTCACCTTCAATTTGAATGAGAAATTCTTCATTAAATAATTCTTTCTGTTAAAGTCCATCGAAGCGAAACATATTCATCCACACTTTGCAGTATACGATCCTACAGCGAAAGAAGGTATGT
This sequence comes from Rhipicephalus sanguineus, assembly GCF_013339695.2. Lineage (NCBI taxonomy): Eukaryota > Metazoa > Arthropoda > Arachnida > Ixodida > Ixodidae > Rhipicephalus > Rhipicephalus sanguineus. The sequence continues at coordinate 11,594 of NW_023614656.1, forward strand.
AGTTTCTCGGAAGAAAAAAAGCATCAAGTGGTACATGAGACTCATCCCGGCCCAGAATCTTGATTCAATGTTATAAATATTCTTTACTGTAGCTTTCAGTGCATCCAAACAACCTCAATTCCCGACCCATATATTCCGAACTATTTCTAAATGCTAAACAATTAAGGCTCGTCATATTGGTCTTAACAATAGAAAACTGTCATGGACGAAGAAGAATAGCTGAAAACGCTCAGAGCAGGCAAGGTGAAGGGGCAGATGCTGCGTATGAATTTATTCTTCGCATTATTTTTTTTTTTCGCTGCATGGGGACGGGATACGGACTTACGAGACATCGCGAAAGCTTAAGCGCGTAAACGAATCCGAGTATTGTTCATCGCAGCTAGACTGGCAGTTTAAAAGCGAGCCAGCTTAAGGAAAGATCCTGGACAGCCCGGTCATGCGACAAAAGTACAGTTTTAAGAGAGGTGGGGGGGAGGGGGTGTTGTGACAGGCAGTGGTCTTCGACAACGCCAATTTCGGCGTCGCATTACACTCTGCACGTGTCCTTTGAACAGCCCGCCTGTCCGGTGGAGTATGAGCCCCCCGCGGGCACGTGCGCTTAGTGTAACGTCCCGTACGCGCGCGCCCCGTCTCCCCTCCGGACCTTATGCAAACAAGCCCCGAAGCCTTGCTATTGAGCGCGAGGTGATTAGTGAAGGCGTTGTTATTTTAACCGGGGCTCTTGAGGGGGCTATGAATGAGCGCGAAAGCGGCGTCTAGCAATAGGGGATTAAGCGAACGTTAGGGATGCGAAAACTAAGCAAAGGAATATTCAGTTTAGCCGCGTAAGTTGTCAGTTGTAGCACGTGCACTAAGTTTGCTCTTTGTTGAGAACAAAACTCGCAGCGTCATGCTTTTCTTCTTTAATTGCTGCTATGCACGCATTTTTGGTGCTTGCGGACGCGTACGCAAGGAAACGAGGCGTGAGGCACTGCGGAATACCAACTTGTGGACGCCATCGTGAGAGAAATATTGGCGGGGCCATATATACTACATCCTGCTCGTTAAAAATACCGACGTGTTTTGGATTACGGGACATCACTAAACAGGTCGCTGGGTTGTCAAAATACATTTACATCACTACTTTAAATGTATTTTGGTAGTTATTGCGAGTACATGGTACCCTAGCTGCGACGAATTATTTATTTATTTATTTATTTATTTATTTATTTATTTATTTATTTATTTATTTATTTATTATGTATTTATTCATACGGTTACTTAATTACTTCAAAAAGAGAGATAAGCCCTCCTTTCAATAGCCGACGTAGGTTACATAACACGTTAGGTTTATTCTTGCGCTGCGAAGTTTTTCACGTTTCCAATCATTTCGTTTTATGCCCTCGGCACAACACAAGTTAGCACTCTGTGGGGCTATACAGTATGTTCGGGCAGTATGAATTAAAATAAATGAATAAATAAACACATTAGAATAATTATTATTTATTAATTAATTATTTAAAGCGATCTATACGGTCGACTGCGCAGAAGGGGAATGTGGCTTTCGCCTTGGAGTCGTCTTAGGAAAATGCATGAGGGTGTTACATAAGGGAGTTTTTTTGTTCTTTTTTTATGTAAATGGCACGCTCGAAAAGCTTAAAATTGTAAATGCAGAATGCATGTACAACTTCAGACTGCTTCGACAACATCAGCTGGAAACAAGAAAAAAAAAGATTCCTTTTGAAGTCATTGGCAAGGTTGAGAAAAAATGTCCCTGCTGGAGTCACAAGTCCCTGCATACCAGGCACGCTATCTAGAAGTATGGAAAGTTGACAAATGCCGCACGAACTATGGAAGGCGAATGCTCAGGTACACATTACCAACATTGTGAAATGAACTTGCAAAAAAATGGTACGGACGCAGCTTAGACGTCTTTGAATGACCTACGAAATATGTGTGTGCAATTCTCTAATGTTTCATCTTTTAGTTCAATATATTAAATATGTTTGTTTTCTTTTATTTGTAAGCTATAGTGATGTTCTTGTAGTTTTATTGTTTATTTGTGGTTTTTCCTTTAGCACATATTTTTATCTTATTTTGCAATGTATTGCAGTTATGGTGTATAGTTTTGCAACCTCTTCTTCTTTGTTCTCATGTACGTACATGTATGTAATTCACACCACTGTATGCTATGGTCAGCTGCATGGACCTATAGTCAAGCCTTTCTCAGGCTTTTTGTCCGTTCACCAAGCATCTGACATATGTTGAATGAATTTGAATCGAATTGAATTGAGTGCACCTGTTCCGTTTTCAAACGAATTCACAGCCTGAGTCCTGTATGCAGCTTATGTAATAATGGTACTCCTTTTCTTTCTTAGATATTTTTTGCACTCCCCATTATGAGTAAACCGTGGTACAAGACGGACAAATTTTTTATTTTTTTTTTATAATACATTGAGCGTGTTTGATACCCTCTGGAGGAGCGCGAGTTGCCCGATCACTTCTGTGTTGACACAGCCGACACAGTTTTATAACAAGTCAGTCAATTTCGTACACGTCATTGTAATTCCCGACCCATTCCACCTTATATAATTGTACTTGCTTTTGGTTAACTCATTGTATTTCTTTTTTTTTCTTGACAAATAAGCGTTTATCTGCGAATATGACATAACTGACCCAATTTCTCTTGTTCATTTTTTTTTTTCAAGTAATAAGGCTCTTGTTCAGGATGAAATCACGATTATACTCGGATGTAGTAGTGTCACATCTCCATCCTACTTCTCAATGTATAACATAGCTTGCTAGCAGACACACGTGCCCGTCTTGTAAAAATATATGCCTTCTGAAATGAACAATTTTACATGCGCTTCGGGTGCACCGACACCGGAAGTGCTGATATCCACGACAATTGTCAATACTTTGCCATCGGCTAGTCCGTGTCATGTCCGGGCCAGTAACCGCTGCCGTACCGCTTCACGGTTCTGAGTATTTTGCCACCGTTATTGCTGCCAGCGCCATTTTATTTGCACTTCACCAGTTCGCGGTCATGTCATCTGAACAGAAACGTCACATAAAACGTCATTGCTAGAGGAGCACGTCGCTCTTCGCCGTGGCTCTTGCTGTATTGATGCTGGCAAAAGCGGCACGGCTTTGGTTACTGGCCCCCAAGTGACGCGGATTAGCCACTGTCATTGCCAACGTATTAATACTTACGCAGCTTAGCCAATCGTCGCGCATATAAGCACTTCCGGTGTCGGCGCGCTCCGTAATGCATATTGCCGCATGCCATCATGTGCGTGTTACCGAGTAACCTTCGACGTAACCTACGATGTTGTCCCGGAAAGCACCTCCAGGCGTTCCTGTCGGCTTCCACAAACTGATGTCCTTCATGATCCAAGGCTCAAGCCATGTTTCTCGCGCCGTCAGTCGACAATCGAGTGACTACTTAGCTTCTTTCTTTTTGTTGTTTTCTGTTCGTTTTGTTGTGTCCTGTGTCCTGCCTTCTTTATTTACCTCTTCTGCGACAGTATATTAATTTTGCCTTACAACACAATTGTTTTCTTTATACTAGCACTATTTTTTTCTCACACTCTTTGTTACGCGGCTCATATACAGTATCTAGACAATCCTTTTTTTGGGAGAGGGAGTAATGTCACGTGCCATCATATATAAGCCATCCACTATGGCACCTGCGTTCTTCTGCTGTTGTCGGGGAAAACGTGGACTCTTGGCTGTCTTTCTTGGTTCGCCAGTGACAACATAATATTGTCGTTCTGAAATACCCGCCGTTTCGCAGGATTACGGCAAAGAAGCATTAGCGGCCTGCCTTGTCTCTTCCCTGTACACAATATAGCATCACGGATGCTGCGCTTTCTTCACCGAATAAGTGTCTGCGGCCGTCGGGATTTTACTTCTATCGGAAGGGCATCGAGCGGCAGAAACAGACCACGCCCCCGCTGACTTCCCGCCCTCGCCAACGAAAGATCGGCTCCCGCATCGCTGTGAAGGGCGGTGCGCCGGGAAGTCAGCAAGTGAGCAGCGGACAAAGGGGCCCGCCTCGTCGCTGAGAGAGGGCGTCATTGTGTGAAAGGGAGCGCCATGTCTTTGTGCACCGCTCAGCGCCGAAAAGGAGAGTAGGGACAATGTAAACGTTGGCAACTGATGTCGGAGAAGTGGCCCAGAGCCACTAGCACGCTTTAGCAGCTGGGCGATACAAATACTTGGCGGACCCACCGCAGTGTCTGTGCCCTTCCGCCATTTCGCCTCTTTATAAGCTTTCGTGTGCTCGAGCTATTGTGCCGTAAGATGGTGATAGCGGGCGGCTTCGCTATATCATCGGTGACAATGTATTAGCATTTTGACTAGGAGTGTGCGAATATAAAATTTTTCGAATACGAATCTATTACGAATGTCCACCTTCGAATATCGAATCGAATATCGAATATCAAAGGGAAAATGCCTCCAGAGTAACAATATTTTATTTAACATGTAGCTATTTGAAAAAAAAAACATTAACAGCCTGACTGGCAACAAAACATACACTGCTATCTCCAGAACACAATGTCCAGGCTAGCACAATGCACATCACAACGCAAGCAAATATCACGGCACAATGAAAGTAATGACTAGATGTTATCATGAAGAAATATGAATTGCTCCACATGATCAGGCAGCAGGCGCTCCCTTCTAGCAGAGACAACCCCCCCCCCCCTCCCTGCCACTGAAAAGGCACGCTCGCTTGGAACAGAAGTGGCTGGTATGGGGAGGTACATGGGGCAAAGCTTTGCCAGACTGGGGTATCTGAAGGTGCCTACAGTCCGCCACCAGTCACATGGGTCTTTCTTCAGAAGTGGTCCCGCATAGCGAACGAGTGGTAGTGCGGCACGTTACGGCCGCATAATATTGAAAATGTACGGTTACATGATCGCCAACAGCGCTGCACGTCGGAGATGCACCAGCAATAAATCATACGTATTGGGGCGCTCGTCGCAGGCAGATATCGTGCCTCCGTGTACTTACGATGTTTATCGCTCCTCTCGGCAACGTTTTTAGCTATACGAACGCAGCAGAAATGTGGAAGACGAGTTATTTTATGCATGATAATCGAATCGCATATTCGAATTTTTCGAATATTCTATGTTATCGAATATTCGAAACTTTTCCGATACACGATTTTCGAATCGAATACGAATATTTCGAATGTAATATTCGACGAATATTCGAACACCCCTAATTTTGACCTATTACAATACCACTTCACAATTTGCAGGTAGTCGCTGTCACCATACGTGTTTCCACTAAGTGTGACGACAGAACGGCTGAACTAAAAGATAATTTTTGTTTAAGTTGGGCGCATACGGCATAATTAGGTGGTGCACGTTGTAGCCTGGAACTCGGAATTATATTGCACCGCCAGGTGCGGGCTCAAACCTAAGCGTACAGCTCCAGAGCTCCTCACCGGAAGGCGGTCACTGTGGTCACTATCACTGGCTCTAACAGGCAATCTGGGGTTTGCGCAACGCCACACGCGCAAATCTTCCACGGTGCGCGCCGTCACAGAGATAATGCGTGACATTCAATTGCGCATTAACACATTTAGTACAACGGAGGCTCATTAAAACAGAACATTATAACGTTATGACGATTTTTGCGATGTTTGCGTGGCGGCCGCGGTGATTATGCCGCACAAGAATGCCTAAATCAGCCAATGGGCGTGCGCTCCCCTCGATTGACGTAGTCGGTCCCTCCGATGGCGTAGCTTGCCGAGAAAAAGGAGACTCATTGCTCGCTGTCATTGATGCGTAACTATAAGTTCCCTGCCGCATGCAGTGGCCTATAATATATGGCTCACATATTCATGGGAACCTCGACTACCGATCGGCAACATTTTGTGAGCATGTTCAAAAAGTGTTGCAGGGCCCCTTTAAGTATCTCGCCCCGCCAAAAAAATTTTTCGCCAGAAACTTCTTGGTTTTTTTTTCTATCTCTTTCTTTCTCTCACCCTTTCCCTCCTTTCCCTCTCTGTGTACTCGTTCTCTCGCCCAGCAGAGTTGTTGCATCCCACGCCGGACAAATCGGTGTCGGCACACGTGTTCTTGGAGCGAAGCAGAAGAGGACGAAGATGAAGAAGAGAAAGAAGAAAGCGCGTGCCGCTTCACGATGATGAACATTTCCTGTCTACGACAAGCGACAAACCTCGACCCTAACAGCTGTGCTGTAAGAAAATTAAACTGCGGCCTTCAATTACGGAGAAGAAGGTCCTAAATCACACTCTTGCTTCCTCTTTATCGAATATATATATATATATATATATATATATATATATATATATATATATATATATATATATATATATATATATATATATATTATATATATATATATATTATTGAAGCGAGAAGCTTCATTCGTGTATAATCGACGGTCGTCTAACGAGACTTTTTCATTCTCCTCCTGTCAGCGTCCTCGCAAACGAAGCTTGCAACGTTGACTGAAATATTCACATTAGACATACTGTACAAGAACATCGTTGGCATTGTAATTTAATTTTACTGTTGCCTACACGCAAAGCTGATATTCTTCAATTCAGTGCCGTATGATCGGTAACATATATTGCCGGACGAGAAAACCAGTATTTTTCTTGATTTTGACATATATACCCGAACGCCGATAAGGGTAATAATTAGTAGGCGCTGTTTTCAAATCGAAGTAGTATCGTGCCCTTTTGCACCTGCCTAGTGCAATACCCTTTCCGTGTTTCAGATATACACATATTGCTGGTATGTGCACACAATATGTTCGCGGCCTTTAAAAGCACGGCTCGACTTCAAAGCACTTCACCTAAGTTACGAAAACGTGCTACGGTCTGGCGCTCTTTATTTTTTTTTTTCCAGAAAAGCGGGTTTGATCGAAGAGAGACCGAGGTAAAAGATCAAAGTGTGCCAGCGCTCAGAAGAAAAGCAGCAGATCAAGAGTCATGCGGGCGGGCTTCAAAAAAAAAAAAAAAAGAAAATGCTGTTTAAGAGCCCATATTGCTTCATACGTGCTCACATAGCCTTGTGGCGGAAGCAGTGAAAGAAAGAAAGAAAAAAGAAAGACAGCAGAAAGGGGCAGCGTGGGGAAAGTCGAAGAATACACACGAAGTCGACACAAAAAGTAACGGGAGACAATCTCCCGCCCGATTCGGAAAACCTTGAGTAACTAAAATCACCGAAGGCCCGCAGTGTTGGAATAAACAAGAAAGCATCATCACTTAAAGCTCCGAGAAACGTGCTTTGTAACAACTTCTTTCATTTTCTTTGTTTTTTTCGTTATTTTCAACAGGAACATTCCCCCCACAGTTAAACGCATTGCAGCAGAAAAGAAAGGAATACTTTTCATCGATGGGCCTTCCTAAAAACTAAAGGCCTTTCTTGTGCGTTCCTTAGTCGCCATATAAAATACCCAAGTCCCATGTAAAATGCTCATGCAGCCGACATATGCGGGTTTGCTTCGAATCTCTCCTCTAAGACAAAGTATAAGGATAAACAAAGTGAGCGTGATGACGTCGCCATGTGACGTCGCAGTGACGTCACTAATTTTGTCGATTCGTAGCGCCATGATTATATCATATGGTGGAGTCATCACGAGATGATTGAATTGAATTGAAGTTTATTTGTCCTGAATTCTTACAGGATCGGGAGCAGAGGCTAAAGGCTATATAGCCTGACATGGGGCCTCTGCTTGATTTTTTGCATCGTCGCCGACGCACGACGCCGGTCAAATTTCGCGTTTGATGACACATCTGAAGTTTTTGCCTTAATATGGTGCCTATTAACAACTCTTCAATGTGGGACTCTGCAGAACGAAATGAATCCAACAGACAATTAGGCCTGGGAAAGCATAGGGCACATCAATTGTCGCCCTAATTAATTTTATTTGTTGGTTGTTGTAACTGTTAGAAACGAACACCTCGAAACAATCTCCTTGTTTCGTTTACCAAAAGCACGTCACTGACCATGATGTTGTCACACATGTCTCTAAAGAAGACAGCCCAGAAATTCCAAATAAATATGCAAGAATGCACATATCGTGATGAATTAGGCCTCAGACGACGAGTTATATCAAATGAGCTACTGGAATTTTGTTTAGCTTGACTATAAGGCTCAAGAACTATCGTGAGGAACCCCTTCGCAATTTTTCCACATAATTTCAGGCCACAAGTTGTAAGTGCGCTCAAGTGCTGAAATCACGTGCAACGTTACTCACAGAAGGAGCCACCTCTATGTCTTTGCTTTGCTAGCTCCCATACGGACAAAAAAAAAAGAGAAAACAGAAAATGAATCGATGTTGCAAGGCGAACTGCGCTTGACCAGCATCAAGACAAAAGGTCCATGGCTTACCTACAACTACGACAGAAGTAACCGACGACGCAGGCGCCGTATAGGCACTTCTTTGGGAATTTATTCCCGTGGAAAATAGAAATATTGACAGATGAATCAAAGGCTCGAGATACACTGTTTCTGAATCTATTGGAGTCCAATGCCTCTTAATTTCTATTTTCCGTTCTAATGCGCGGCGACTATATACCCTGCGTCCGACCCCATTATTACCTCTCTTCCTACCCGCTGAGCAATATAGGAAGCACAGTGGATGTAGACAGAGACAGCAAATACGCAAAAGCTGAATGTAAACGCACCTCAGTAGATTCTTGCGAGATAAGTGTACCGCGGTGATGCGGGGAGAACAGATTCAATTTCGTCAGGCGGCGTTTTCCCACCATCTCCTCTGCCGAACGAATGCCTGTCTCGCCTGTGTATGAACCCCTCTTCGAAGGGCTGACCGCATGCTGTGTTCTGAGGGAGAATTTGGTTATTGCGCAGCTTTCGAACAAACCGCGCCGCATGGAGCTGATGGCGGTGTATGGGTCGACGGAAAACAACAGCGCCTACATGTTTACGGAATGACTGAAACGAAAGGCCGTCGACTCGTGTCTTGACAAACGGCAACGTTCACGAGGTAAGTTTTTCGAGGTTGCAAAGAGCCGCGTGTTGTCTGTGTACGTTTCCGAAATGTTAAAATCCCGTTTGCATGATTTTTTTAGATAAGCTTGGTTTTTACTCATTGACGCGTGTTGTGAACAGTGGTGTATATTGAGGTGACACGGGTGATGAGGTGGACAAACAGCTGATTTGGCGCATCGACAAGTTCTGAAACTCCTCGCTGTTCTTTTTTTTTTTTTTTGGGGGGGGGGGGGGGGGCTTGTTTCATACTGTTTCGTTATTATATGCTTGTTCTTGATTTTCTTGTTCTCCACATTGTTGTGGTCTCGTGTAGCAGTCATCCAAAATGAGGAGTTAAGAACCTTCGAATAACGCGTCCGATGCTCAACCACTGGAGCTACGGCGGCGGTCATCCCCTCGTCCACTTTATGGGGCATAAAGGTACATTTAAACCTATAGGAGTGTAGTCAGCGCCGATCGCAGCCATGGCGGCGAGTTTGGAACACTCTTTTTTCTTTTTTTTTTTGCCTGTTGGCGTCACGTAGCACGTGATCTTTTTACGATCCGGCAGCTTACACTGCAAACGCAAACTAGCCGAATTGGGCGTTTTAAGGGCTACAATCCTCCCTAATACTAGCTTTATCTGGACAGTACTCCCTTAGGGTGTAATGAGGTGGGTGTAATAAAGTTCTGCGTCCTCAATTTTACTTCGTTAAAAAATTATGTGGAAGAAAGGAGGTAAATTCACTATATGACGCCATTCGTCGAATGGAGTTCCAAGAACAAAAAACTCCCATCTCATTTCCTCTGGCATGTTTTCTCTATTTTTTCCGAAGCTTTCCATAATGCCTTCAGTGCTGGCGGGCATGTATGCAGCTGTGCGGGGGAAAGAAGTAAAAGAAAGAGGCGGCATGCTTCAGCGCACTAAAAATCCCTTGCACAGATAGCCCAGAGAAAGAGATACGCGCGACCCTCCGATGGCTGGAGAGGAAACGAGCAAGCCCTTTGGCTTTGGCGGCTGCAGCCTACTGCCGCCCACCCCGCCAGGCTAAAAGCAAGCCAGACGAGGTGCTAGCGAAGAAAAAAGAAAACATAGAAAAAAACGAAAGAAAAGCGAGGAGGGAGTCGTTCCCGCGGCGGCGCGATCGTCGTAGCTAGGCCGGCTACGCCAGCTAGGCCTTGTGAACGCCACTTCTCAAGCGATCAGCTGTGTCGGTCGTGTGTGCGCGTTTGTGCCTGCAGCCTCACTGTGTTCTCGCCGCTGGATGTGATATGCGTGGTTTGACGACAGTGCGACATGCTGCGCTGCGAGTGCGATAATCGCGACGGCCTGTCGACTCAAGCGAGCGTGCCGCTGTGCATTACCAAGCAGATGATGGGCAACCCTGCGTGCTCGGCATAGTCAGGAACAAAAATGGTAAGTAATACTGATGTTCACTCTTAAAAAAATGGAGTGACCCTCTCTCCTTTAAGGGAGAAACGGCGATGTCCCCAATGTTCGTCTTCAAATGGAGAAACCGTTCCTCCCTTTTCAATGGAGAAACCGTCAAAATCAAGATGGCTGACGCCAAGCCAGTGAAGCGAGCAATAGATTTAGGCCTAGCGAGCGCATCGATTCTCGACTGATAAAGAGTATGCGACACTGGCAGTCACAAAAAACGGTCCCGCTGAGCTTAATATCGAACGCTATGACAATAAAATCAAGCAGACAAACCTGTAGTGATGAAAACCTCGCGAAACGGAACGACGGAACTCGTACGCTTCGCTCGGCCAGCGAGACGGCGTTGGACTTTAAAAGAGACGGGTACTGCAAAGGGGCTCTCACCCGGAGACTGTACGTTAGGCTTGTTGTCTTTATTTGTCGAAGCGTCAAACGGTGTAGCGACGTTATCCACGCGTTTGTGCCTCCAAAATGTACATTCTGTCGCATCAAAACAATCCCGGCACAGCAGAGCATAGTTTCGATAGATAGATGTTCAACTTCATATAAGTAGGTGGAGCTATGAGAGCGCCGCGGCCGCGAAGTAGGTGGTAGCTGGCGCCATCTAGAGGGATTAAACAATACTAAAAAAAAGTTGTTTCTGACTGAGGCGGCGTACGTTGATACTGCACACAGCATTTCGGGGAGGTAGGCCCATTCATGGATTACTCAAGGACACCGGAAAGTAGATACACACACGTTCACTAGGCAGACACATAGTACGCACATTCAATTCATACATACACAATTCATTCGCACGTATAAAACCTACAACACAAACAATTCACTACAGACGCATACGTACAGACGTTTACACATACCCCTCTAAGAAGCGCTGGCCCTTATATAGTCACTGAATTACGGTGGACCATGGTGGCACAAAGATGCATCATTTTACCGCCGCCGCCGCCGCCGCCGCCGCCGCCGGTGTTATGAGATCCGTATTTCACCGGCCGTATCGCTCGAAATAAGAAAAAAAAACGAAATAAGAAAAAAATCCAGCCGTATGGAACGAGGTTGTCCGCCGCCGCCGCCGCCGCCGGCCCTTTGCCGCCGCCGCCGCCGCCGCCGCCGCCGCCGGTGGGAGCCCAGTATTCCGTAACCTCTGAGCCATTCTGGTGCTTGGAACTGCTATGCAAAAAGGTCCTATACAGACTTCATGTCGGGAAGGAATCGCATAGCATATGCAATATAGCGTGGTAGAGAGTAAAATAAGCACCAAGCGTCGCGCAACGCGTGCACAACGCGAATTCTGTAACCAGGCGTCACACAATGCTAATTGCGCAATGAGTAGGTTGTTGAATGCTTCCAACCCATTACAAAGGACTCTGCCATAATTCTTCATCGTCGTCAGCACAGCATCAACAAAGTGCGCATAATGCCTTACATGCGTTTAGCAGGTACCACGGCTTCGTAGAATGACGAAAAATGGCCCAGTGCCTGCTGCCCTACTTCTCAAACATTACAATGATTTGTAGCGTAGTGGGTTCCTCGCAAGTGCACTTGTAGTGGTTGCCAAGGAAGCCCATAAGCGCATGATCCATTTCCTCGGGGTCTCAGATAAATTACAGTGATTTAGAGCGTAGTGGGTTTCTCGCAAGTGCACTTGTATGGTTGCCAATGAAGCCCTCAGGGCATGATCCATTTCCTCGTGGTCTCAGTAAAATTACAATGATAATTAGTGGGTTCCTCGCAAGTGCAGTATTGGTTGCCAAAGCCATAAGCGCATTCCATTTACTTGGGGTCTCAGTAAAGTTCTTCACCTCACGCCGTCTCTCTCCCACGGCAACGTATGTTATAAAGCAGCATGGGAGAGGGAAATAGCAACCGGGCGTCACCCAATGCAAATTACTTAACTGGTGGGCCGTTTAAAGCTTCCAACCCATTACAAAGGGCTGAGCCATAAATTCTTCATCATCATCAGTAGTCGCGTCAACAAAGTGCACATAATCCTTACAGACGGCGGCTGGTGCCTCGCTTCTCCGCAGAATGACGAATAATGGCTTAGTACGTGCTTCCCAACTTCACAAAAATTGTGATTTATGGCGTAGTGGGTATCTTTCTAGTGTATGAAGCTTGTATTGTAGCCACAAGAGAGCTGACAACGGGCTCTAGAAACGCCGCTCCTCCATTTAGAGCGTTGGGTTTCGCTGTGACTGTGCTGCGGTTTCAGCGCAGGCCTGGCGTGTATTGGTTGCTTTTTTCTTCAACTCTTACGAAGCCCATCGGGCATGATCCATCACAATATACGCCGACACATCTCAGTAAAATTACAATGATTTAGAGCGTAGTGGGTTCCTCGCAACAATATAAATACAGTGCATTGTATTGGTTGCCAAAGAATCCCATAAGCGCATGATCCATTTACTTGGGGTCTCAGTAAAGTTCTTCACCTCACGCCGTCTCTCTCCCACGGCAACGTATGTTTATAAAGCATGACGGGAGAGGGAAATAGCAACCGGGCGTCACCCAATGCAAAATTACTTAACTGGTGGGCCGTTTAACTTCCAACCCATTACAAAGGTGGCTTTAGCTTAACCATTCATCATCATCAGTGAACAAAGTTCTTCATCATCATCAGTAGTCACATCAACAAAGTCTAATTCCTTACAGACGTGCGGCTGGTGCCTCGCTTCTCCGCAGAATGACGAATAATGGCTTAGTACGTGCTTCCCAACTTCACAAAAATTGTGATTTATGGCGTAGTGGGTATCTTTCTAGTGTACTTGTATTGTAGCCACAAGAGAGCTGACAACGGGCTCTAGAAACGCCGCTCCTCCAGCTTTCGCTGTGACTGTGCTGCGGTTTTCAGCGCAGGCCTGGCGTTTTTTCTTTTTTCTTCAATCTTACGATTCCATGGCTGCGTCACAATATACGCGACACTATACGCCGACACTATTACATAGTAGCTATGGCTTAGCCAAGCGCACCAGTTAATCACCGCATAATAATGAACAATATAAATACAGTTATCTAAAGCCGATTAAGTTACAGAGTATTAAGTTAGTGCGAAAACCATATCGAGAACCATACCAGAACCGTTCATACCATTCCGACGAATTTTGAAGTAGCGCCATCTTCGACCGGCAGCGATGAAATTTCGGTCTGATTCATTATTTTCAATAGTACGTGTATCGAACATGTGCAACATCTTACTGGGCGCAGCATGAGCAACATCTTGGCATAATTTGAGGCGAGAGTGGTGCACTCCGCACACTTGTACGCCTTAAGGCTATTAGCAAGGACGTAAGCGATGTGCGGTGTCGTGTGTGTGCGTGGACGAAACTACAGGACGTGGTACGCGTGTGTGAGGGCATACTGCGCGAGGGCATGCGAGCGATGACGGATGGTGCCTCTCTGGAACTGCTCTGGGCTTCGAACAGGCCGGCGGAGACGACATTCTTGTCGGCGTAGTGTGGACAGAGCGCGGTCGCAGCGCATTGTTGCCGCCTCGAATGCTGGCGGAGCGGCTGTGCGGCGAGACATTCTTGACTGCTGCCGTACAAGTGGAGCAGAGCGGCTCCTGTTTCGTTCCCCTCCCCCCGCCCAAAACCCCCTTTCTTTCTTTTTTTCTCTGATTTTTTCGTCGCGCGTACCGTTTTACTGAAAAAAAAACAGGTAATAAGTAGAGCTTCATGTTGGTAGGGCGTGGTTTCCACGTCCACCCGTGCGAAGAGATTGGCCACAAACGTCATGCATCATCAGCAGCTCAGATTCCGTGCGTCGACTACGATTCGTTTTGGCGTTAACACATGTAAACATTGCGCGCCGTCGCTTCTCGACCGCCACAAGCATGACAGAGGGCCATGGATTCTTTCAACTGCTAGCCCTTCAGTGAGCAAATGCTTCTGATGCGGTACGGCCGCCTCATTTGTGTTTACGTACGTTACAACGCGGGGTCGTGCGAAGAAACAAGACAAGATGGCCTCGCACCGGACGGTGGTCTTTCGAGAGCGATGTCAGTGGCCGTTGGCACTGTCGCGGCATGCCTCGAAACTTAACTCGAGTAGAGAAACTGGCGCTACACCGCGCGAATTATGGAAAGAACGCTCCTGCACGTCGTACTACTTGACGTGTTCTGTAATATTTCAGTACGCTGTACCTACATGCTGCTCTGCTACTGTTACGTCACGTATTCGCAGCGCCGCCTGGGCAGCCAGTGTGAAATTGTGGTCATTGTGCGACAACTGTGTAGTTGTCGTTGTGGCGGTGGTTTGTCTTGCGTTAGATTTGGAATAATCTTTTGACAAAGGTGAGTGAGAGTGTTAGTGATTACCCACTGTGCATAGCTGTCATTAGAAGCGTATTTTGTGTTGAGTTTCGCACGCGAAAGCAAAAACCTGAGAACGAGAGATACATACTGCACGCGTGCGTAAGTTGATCCTAATTCTCAGTGATGGCATGCGTATTCCAAAACGCATGTGATTGAGAATTTTGGCTTAATTGACAGAAGTCATTGACTTATTTTTCAGATATGTGCAATTACGATGCAGGTTAACGTTAAAATGCGGCCACGGCGGCCACATTTCAATCGGGGCGAAAGGCAAAGAACACCCATGTGCTTATGTTCGGGTGCACGTTAAAGAACCCCAGTTGATCGAAACTAATCCGTAGTCCCACACTACGGCGTGCCTCATAATCATACGGTGGTTTCGACACGTCAAACTCCAGCAATTATATGTTATCGTACTTTCACGCATGCACTGTCCAGTGGTATCACGTTTGCTAAAATGTTGTAAAAATTAACCTTCATGCTTTATATTGCTTGTTGTACTTGACTAAGTGCTGTGTAAAACTAAAACGCGTGCTCTAGCCAAGTATGTTAACGTGAAAAAAAGTTGAATTATTGTGTACAATCTAAGGGTGTTCATTAAAACAAGACTGTTTGTGAAGCGGGACATACTGTATTTATGACAAGCAGATCGTGCGCAAACGTATACAAACAACACGAGACCAACGGAAAGTATGCGGCGCATGCGCACACGCCGAGCCTATAAAAAAAGAAAAGAAAACGCCACACACGTTACTCAACACATAGAACAAAAACAATGAACGTCACTCGTTGTGTTCTCGCATCAATCCTAGGTACAAGTAATTGCACGCGACTGGCCGAGATCGGTAGCACTGGATAGTCTGGTCTGAGGCTGCCGAGTGAGCGCGAAAGGGCAGCCGCTCTTCGCAGCACGGAATCACGATTTAACTCGGCGTGCGCATGCGCGCGCGCGCAAGCCACGTGGTTGAGGAGAAAAGTTGCTCCCTTGGCGCTTGCCGCAAGAGGGCGCGACGAGTAAATCGTCCGCAAAGGAGAAAGTCGCGGCTCCGAAGGAGGAACGGAGCCCGTTGCTCTATTCTCGCTCCCTTTTTTTTTATAGTGTAGTTTCCACATCAGGGCTCCTATACGTCCACTTACGGTTCACCTGTTTTCGGTACAAAGTATTCAAGATCCGTAAGTTATTGCGTTCTGCGAACTGTGCTAATAACTCTCCTCTCTGATTTCTAGAGAGGATGCCATATTCCCCACTGCCAGCCTGCTTCTTGCCTGCCTTGGCAATAAAGACGCCCATCAGTACAGTACACTGTGTCTTTACCTTGTTCCTTGCTGATTCCACACCTTCGTAGAAGAGTTCTTCTATATGGTCATCATGGGCATAGCCTTTGGTAAGGATGTATTCCATGAAACAATGGTTAAGGTGAATGGAGCTCCTCTGTCGTCGCCAAAATACGAGCAAATCGCTGTGTGCTATGTCGTAAACGTGAAACAGTTGTATGTGGCTAAGATATCATAGACTTTTTTTGTTACTGTTTTCTTTCTTGTTTTTCCATCAGTATTTATGTGATGTAACCTTGTGACCCGTGGTTACCTATTGTTACCCCCCCCCCCTTATGTAATGCAACTAAATGTTTTTTGTATCAGCGACTATGCATATCCGTCTTTCTTTCCTGCTTGAATGCATACTTGGGAAAAATGAACATAGACAGAGTACGAGAAACTCGCAGTGTGCTTATGAGCTGCCTAAGGCGGCTTTATGGCGGAAACCATCTTCTTTTTTTTTCTCAGTCGATGTATTCATTTCAAATTCCCTCCGAAAGCTTTCTGCACCTAAAGTTGTTTCGCACTGCCTCCAGAATTCGAGGCATCGGAAGCTTTTAGGAGCGGAGCTCCTTATAGCATCACCTTGTCGGTCGTCTCTCCTCTGGCGTGCCCCGCCGCTGCGTCTCCCGTATCATTCAATAGATGGCGCTGTCCCATAGAGATAGAAAAAAATAAAAAAATAAAAATGAAAGATAAAAATAAATAAAAATTATATAAAAAATAAAATAAAAAGATAAAAAATACAAAAAGGGAAAAGGAAATATAATAAAAGCGGCGTATCGCTTTGTTTACTGCTGCGCGAAACCACTGAACATTTCACGGTGTAACCATGATTGCTTCAGGAGCTTCGCCGAAGCTCTTCATCATTGACCCGTGGATATGCTGTAATGTTTTTGCACCTCACCTGGTTTTGCACTGTCTCGGTGATGACTGTCACGTCATGAAGACGTCACGTATTTTAGTGACATATTTGACGTCATGATGGCGTCAAGTGGTGATGTCATTGCGTGATGATTGTTTTTTGCATTACTCGTGATGGCGCCGACGCTGCCGGCGGTGAAATTTCGCGTTTGATGAGGCGTCTAAGGCGTTCGCCTTAAAAACTTTTTATGCTAGGATCTGCAACAGGCCGAACTTCTTTCAGGTCAGCATAGGCCGAATTGAGGCTGCGAGAGTTCTCGAAGCGCCGAGGCGGTGGTTGGAGGGGGGCGGGGGGGCAGTAATATTGGGATATTCAGCTGCACAGCGGGACGGCACGAATGCAACGAACTTGCTAGAAATGCCACTGCACTTACGACAAATTAGGGGGAAAGTCTTATATGCCTCACGAGTCGAAAGATTTGGCGTAATTGTCGTCAACACGAATGGTAAAAAAATCCAACTAATAAAAGCGTAGCTCGCGCAAGCGGCGCGCTTACTTCGTCATTGTGAAAGTGCTAAACCGAGGCGGTAAAGAAGAAGCGCCAGGAGGTCGTCCAAAAAGAACAGTCGAAATTCAAGATGATTTGATCTGTTAACGTGCTTATGTGCCTTAATGGGTTTTCAAGAATTACCACACTCGTTCTAACGTGTCAACATAGTACGCAGAACAAGGGGTCATGCCAACAAAACGCTCTTAAACGAATTCCAACGAACACAATCTAAGGGATACTTTATAGCGTCCGTTAAAGAAATAGCGCTCGTAAAAAGGATGATTTTTAGACCCCCCCCCCCCCACCAATAATTTCCAATATGTGAACTTTATTGACACTCGAATAAAGGACATCACCATATTGCTACCTGTGGTAGTGGGCGAAACGCGTGGGCAGATGCAGAGGGCACAAAAGAAAGGAGTGTGCGCGCTATTCCTCTGGAGCAGTGTTGGGCAGTATCGAAGATACATGTATCGTAGATACTATCTTAGATACTCTTTGGGTATCCTCTATCTGTATCGCGATACGTCTCGCAAGGCAAGTATTTGTATTTGTATTTGTGATATATTTAATAATGTATCGTGTATCTAAAGATTCAAGATACTGCTATGAACGAAAGAAGGGGAATTTTGAGGGCTCGTTTTTCTTTGTAAGACACAATATTTGCCTGTATAGTTCTCATAGATACTGCTATAGCAACACCACTGTGCGAAACAATTACAACGTTGGCTGAACTACACTTCACAAGGGGAGACGGCTGCCACTAAGGCACATGAATACAGCGACGTTCTTTTATTTTGCAGCCAGTGGTCCTCCAGCCAGGGCAGGCGATGAGGTGTGCGCGTCCTTGTTCGTGGAGCAGTCGCTTGGTGGCGCTCACGCCATCTCGACAAAAAACAAGCACGCGAACGTCTGCGCGCATCTGACCTTTCGTTTTCTCGGTATTTTCTTTCTTTTTAGTTGTGTCGGTAATACCACACTTTCTCGTAGCCGCTGTACTGTGCTGCATTCTCCAATGCGTGTGGCGTCTTTTGCGGAAATTATGATATCGCTGTAGTGTCATTATTGAAGTTTCTCTTGCATGGTGTTTCGTTACGAAGTCCGACGAATACGAAAATGGGGTTGATGTGTGAAATTGCGGGTTACACAAATTTGCGATTTGAAAGATATCGTGGATGGAAGTTTTACTCACATACGGTAGGACTAACTTACACGCAGATGAGACCCCCGCAACTATCGCACAACCGGTGCCGATGCTAGGTGAAAGAGAACCAGCATTTACCATACAGAAGACATCTTGGTGTATTGTGTCTTTGTTGTTCCTGCTAAGTTATTCAAGGACTTATTATTGTCATCATTTGATTCTTAGCACACGTGCTTCCTTTGTTGTCCTCCATTAGCATATACAGTTATTGCCCGTTTGTTTAGTGCAATAGGTCTTCTGTAACCTGCTGCTAAAATACGTGTCTACTTTATTCTTATTCTCAATTGTCTGTTTACATAGGTACATTCCATTTGCGTGTGCTGTTATGGGAAGACGATGTTCAAGACAACGGTAATATAATCTGGGCGTACCTGGAGTATACAGCGACAAAAATTCTGCTTACGACGTGGTAAAATAGCCAAATTTAGTTTGCAATATAACAATGGAAAATATAAGCAGACATATCATAAAGATAAGGGGATTCGAGAAATTTTATAATACCAAGTACTCCGTTTTTCCCATGAGCATCCCGACGAGCTGATTTATGCTGTTTCCCATAGGCACTAAGTTTTCAATTGTCTAACCTTAACACCTATGTTGACGATGCATCAATATCAATTGTCATAGCTCCTAGAGGTGCCGCCCCTGTCGTGTTTATACAAAGTGCTTCACGTAACTACAACCAAATGTTTTGAAAAGGTTTTAAGTTTAACTGAATGGAACAAACGACATATGGTTTGACGTCATGTGGCGTTCGTTAGGACACTTTTATATTGCGCTTGTTTGGTTAATTAACTAAGATCAAGCATGCAATAGTTTTATATATTCGCTTTAGGGCCAAGTGCGATTCGGTTCGTTGTATAGGCTATTCCAAAACGACCGAGGCATCTTTTTGTGGCAACATACATGCAGCGTGGTGCTTTTTTCCGGCGTTTAAAGAAAAACCCGCGAAATATAACTATGTGACTGCGTTCGTGCGCTGCCGCAATGCAGCGCTCTCAAACCTGCTTCGAGCGAAACAACAGGTGCGTGGACCGCGGCTCTAGGCTTCGGCTTCCCAGTGCGTAAGCGTTTTTGATGGCTGCACACGGCAACGAACCGCATCGTCTTTGAGAAGCGGCAGGCTGATGCTCTGCACGCCGGTTCTTTCGCTCGAGGCACGTTTGAGAGCGCTGCAGTAGGTAACGCATGCTTACAGACGTGGTTTTATTTCATATTTCGCGGACTTTCTTTAAAGGTTGGAAAAAATCCCCACGCAGCATAGTTTTGCATAGTTTCATTATTTGCACAGTTCACCTTACGTAATCACCCATTTAGGCGCTAAGTAAAAAATACCTTAACGGGCGCCACATGAGGGTAAACCATATGCCATTGGTTTCGTTTAGTTGCGGCTAACAACCGTTTCTTTTATGTTTAGCTCTGGCTACGTGAAATACCCTGCACACCTATTTACTGTGATTGTTTCCTAGAGAAACACCTTGCTATTTTACTGAGATATATTCGTTTCCTTTTAACGCGATAGCGTTAAAGAGCTCGTATCGCAGAAATTCCGCCGTCGACGTCGGCGCCGGCACCGTAGGTTGTTACCGAAAAATCAAAAAAGCTGCAAATAAAATAAATAATAAAAATGTTGGGTCCGCGTGAGCATCGAACCCAGGCCTTCTGCGTGGCAAGCAGGTGTTCTACCACACAGCCACGCTTCTGCTTGGAGCTGCGCTGAAAGTAACTTTTTTTTAACGCGATAGCGTTAAAGAGCTCGTATCGCAGAAATACCGCCGTCGGCGTCGGCACCGTTGGTTGTGAGCGAAAAATCATCATCTTGTATGTGACCGAAAAATCGAAAAAGCTGCAAATAAAATAAATAATAAAAATGTTGGGTCCGAGTGAGAATCGAACCCAGGTCGTCTGCGTGGCAAGCAGGTGTTCTGCCACACAGCCACGCCTCTGCTTGGAGCTGCACTGAAAGTAACTTTGATGCTTCCCAAAAATACGCGTCCAGTATAAAGGTGTCGCCGTACGAGATGTCATATCGCAGTAATATTGCGTGGTACAAGCGTACATTGCCATCGGGCGTCACACCACGTCAATATCATAACGACTTGGTGGTTCAAAGACAGCCACCCATTACAAAAGGCACACACATTACTGCGCGTATTCCCTTAAGACCATGTAGTGGGTGCATCGCAACTTCGAAAAAGGTTCTCGCGCATAACTGCTCCTGGTTTAAAGCACGCTACCCATTACATAAGTCACACACCTTAGTGCGCGCATTCCGTTAAACACTCGTAATGTTCGAAGTGCGCACTAGGGGCAGGATATCGCTATCGCGTTCAACTCTTAAAGGCGAAGCTTAAGCGTCCCCCAATTTTTTTTTATTTCATGGTATTTATCACACTTAGTATTACAGTGCACAATAATAGCACAAATAAAGCAAGCAAAGGTACAATCACATAGCGACAATATGCGCTCAAGCGTTACTAAGTGCACACTCGATGGCTAACACAACGTGCAGTAGAACGGTGAGAGTTCTTCACATCGTGTTATACTAGAAAGGTGGTGAGGCCGAGCACCTCACCAAGAGGGGGTACCAGTCCGGTCTAAAGTCCAGGTCATCATAAATGTCCTTTAGCTGAATAGTCATGCGAATGAAGTGCATGCTTGAAGAAATGGTGGGTTCTGCGTTACGGTCCTGCATACGTGTCTTCCATAAGCTATGCATACCCATGAGGATAAACATATCATATGGCACTTCATCAAGCGATGTTGGTATAAGATAACGTATGGTGTGAGAATTGACGACAAAACGTTTCTTCAGTGCTCTCTGAAGGACATCCCAGAACAGAATAGCGTCTTTGCAGCTAATAAAGCAATGTTCTATTGTTTCCGGCACATCACATAGACGGCAGTTAACAGAAGAGACAAAAATACCTTTTCTTTTCAACCATGTGCTTACCGGAAGTGTTTCAGAGTGGAGTTTATAGAAAAATGTTTTTGAATTAGGAGGAATATACATTTTGCGCACACGTTTCAACACATCGTGGCCTGAAAGATCGGAGTACAATGAACGGTAAACGCTATCTCCCATATTGCTGGACATCTTTGAAATAAGTTATGACATGGAGACACTCCCGCGATCTTTTTGCAAAAGCCACACTGTTTTAATACCGAAAACCTCTGACAAGGAAAAGCTTCGCTCCGTCGAAGGTTACAGGCCAATATCGCTGTCAAATGTGGACTACAAAATTTTTGCGAAAGTATTATCAAATAGATTGCAATTTGCGATGTCGATTCTCATTGGGTCTCATCAGACATGTGGAATTAGGGGCCGATCTATACAAAACAATATACACGTTGCTCGAACAGTTCTTCAGTTCTGCTATGGTTATCAAAAACAGCTTGCAATGCTACAGGTAGACCTTGCAAAAGCCTTTGATCGTGTTAGTCATTCGTTCCTTTTTTCTCTACTTGAGCATGCCAATGTTGGCACAGTCGTGCTTAAAGGTGTTAAACTTTGTTATAATGAATGCTCAACTTGTCTCATTGTTAATGGTCAACTCTCGAAACCTGTTTCTATTTGCTCTTCGGTGAAACAGGGATGCCCGATGTCACCACTTCTGTTTGCACTTTATCTAGAGCCGCTGTGCTTAAGCATAATACAGTCCAGTTGTATTCGCGGCTTTAGTATATTAGGCAGTGAAGTTAAAGTATTAGCTTATGCAGACGATGTCGCTTTCTTTTGCACAGATAAACCAAGTGTAGAAAATGTGGTATCTACAATTGAAAAAGTTTGGCGTTGTATCAGGAGCGCGTTTAAATGCCTCTAAGAGTTTAGGACTATGGTTTGGCTCGTGGGGTACCACGCCGAATCAGTTCGCAGGGATTAATTGGACACGAATCCCGCCAAAATACCTCGGAGTACCACTGGACGCGTATAGATTCAGTGCGCATTACTGGAAGGAGCGCGTTCCTAAGCTTGAACGACAGGCCCAGACATTTGTTCCCCATCGACTTTCAATATTCGGGAGAGCTGAAGCTTGCAATACTTTCCTAGCAACAAAGCTTTACTACGTATTGCAACTTATCCATTGCGCGAGATTTTATATACAACGCTTTCATCGAATTTTTGCTACTTTCATATGGTCTTCGACTTTTGAGCCCATGCGTCGTGACAACATTTTCAGGCCAGTTAGTGAGGGTGGGTTGGGATTAGTACACCTTTATCTATGGCAAACAGTTTCACGGTTCTTCTTTTTTCGAGACAATTCCCACCCCGTAATCCGTTCATTCTTGCAGGTTACACTTGTTGATTGCTTGCCAGACTTAGTTGTTTCATCAAACTTCTCCGAACGCCCGTGTTTGTGGGGATTCATGCAGGAAGTTTACCTCGCAGTTCGGTTCCTTAAAGCTCGCTTTTCCATGGAATACCTGTACACAGTCTCGCGCAAGGTACTATATAAGGATTTACTAACTATGCTCTTCCCGCGCTGAAAGTAACTTTGATGCTTCCCAAAAATACGCGTCCTGTATACAGGTGTCACAGTACGAGATGTAATATCGCAGTAATATTGCGTGGTACAAGCGTACATTGCCATCGGGCGTCACACCACGTCAATATCCTAACGACTTGGTGGTTTAAATTTGTGTGCCACCCATTACAAAAGGCACACAAATTACTGCGCGTATTCCCTTAAGACCACGTAGTGGGTGCATCGCAGCTTCGAAAAATGTTCTCGCCCATAATTGCTCCTGGTTTAAAGCACGCTACCCATTACATAAGGCACACACCTTATTGCGCGCTTCTGTTAAACACTCGTAGTGTTCGAAGTGAGCACTAGGGGCAGGATAGTGCGATCGCGTTCAACTCTTAAAGGCGAAGCTTAAGCGTCCCCCAATTTTTTTACAGCGAAAGCTGTTATGAGATCACAGCAAGCGCCGTTTTCAGCGCCGTAGTTGTCCGCCGCCGCCGGTGTCCGTAACCACTATCGCTCGAAATTAAAAAAAAAACGAAATTAGAAAAAATATCTGGGATGGAACGAGGTTCGAACCTGTGCCCTCTGCGTGGGAGCCCAATGTTCTACCTCAGAACCATGCCGGTTTTTGTTTCTTTGTTTCCGGTTGTACATCACACAAATGGGGACAACAGAATTATGTTACAAGACACCACAAACATGTAGGCAGACATCTACCGTCAACCACTGGATAACCAACATTATGATTTAAAATTTCTTTATAGTAAGCAGGGGTTCTGCCCTAGCCAGCCATGAAGGGACGCATTCTTTTGTTTTTTCTACCTCAAGAAACCGGGCCATACTTTCTTGAAAATACCGTCCTGCTGGTCTTCTATCCGGGTCACAGTAAAATCCAGCCATTCGTGAGCGCCATATCCTGTGCAAGCCAGTCATCATGATTAGGTCAAAAGGTAGTCCGTCCTCATTGTCTATTGCTAAATACCGAATTCCATGAGGGTCTAACGGAAATTCTTTTTTTATTGTACTCTGCAACACGTCCGCTGTATGCTGCTGGCAAGGGTCAGAATGTACTTAAGTGAGTCAAACAAATGGAAGCACCTCCAAATGAAAAATCTTTCTTCTTTAAATTGCACACAGGAACACTACAGGTACAAACCTTTTTAGAGGAGCGAGGTTTCTACATGCCATGGGGCTCCGATTGCTTAATATGTAACCAACCTGAAACAATTGACCACGTCTTTCTGCACTGTTGGGAGGGGGAGTACTTTTTGGACGGAAAAAGACTCTTTACAGACTTGATGTCGGGAAGGAACCATTATTACCATATGCAATGTAGTGTGGTAGAAGAGTAAAATAACAACCAGGAGTCACACAACGCGAATTGCGCAACGAGAGGGTTGTTGAACGCTTCCAAACCATTACAAAGAAATCTGCCATGAATTCTTCATCGTCATTAGCCACAGCATCAACAAAGTGAACATAATGTCTTACATGTATTTAGCGGGTACCACGGTCCTCCGCAGAATGACGAAAAATTGCATAGTGGCTCCTTCCCGTCTTCACAAAAATTATGATAATTTATAGCGTATCGGGTTCCTGCCAAGTGCACTTCTATTGGTAGCCAAGGAAGCCCATCAGGGTCCCATGATCCATTTGCTCAGGTTCTCAATATAGTTAATCCCCCCCTCTCTCTCTCTTTATCACGTTAAAGCGTGGTGGGAGAGTTCAATAACGACCGGGCGTCACACAATGCGAATTACGTAACTAGTGCGCCTTTTAAAGCTCCCAACCCCTTACAAAAGGCTCAGCCATAACTCTTCATCGTCATCAACCGTCGCATCAACAAAGTGCACATGATGCCTTACAGGTGGTACCTCGCTTCTTCGCAGAATGACGAATAATGTCGTGGTGGGTGCTTCCCAACTTCCCAAAAACATGGCTGATCCCTCTGTCATAGGAATCGGTATAACACGAAAGTTAAACATGTCTTCACAGACGTACATGAGCGTTTTTTGTGCATTCTGTCGCCCCAAGGGCCAAGGAATGAATGCAACAGCAACAAATTGTAATGTCACGCGAAGAACTGCGAGCTGCCCGAAACTTGCAACGCGCTGCTCAAGCAGAAAGGACGCACGGAACGAACATACACAGGATGAGAGCGAACTGTCACATTTGTAACCTAATTCTGCGTGAGCACCGCGCTTGTTTCGCAGAAGCGGCCGCTGCAGTGAGCCAAGTGTCCTTCGTGCTCTCAACGCAAAACGTAGGAACCACCGCGATCACGAGATAAGCGCACGCACGAGCGACCACGCCCTGTAGAGGCGGGCGCTCGTCGCAACGGCAAATTCGCAACTTTTAAAGCGCGCTCTTTGAGCCCTTCGCGCCTTCTCGCTAGTGATAACGAAAACACGCTGTAACACACAACTCTGAGTACCGCCACCGGCAAATGATGTATATAAATAGCTCGCCGTTAGCATTGCGAGAAACGTGCCGTCCGTGGCCGAATCGTTTCGCGCTGCGGAGCGAGGGGTCGTAAGTTCGATTCCCGGTGACGGAACTGTTTCTTCTTGTGTTTTCTTTGCCCAGTGTTAGTCTTTATATTTTGCAACGTCATATCCGTGACGGAAATACGTCAGTGGAGCCGTGGTGGACCCCGGGATAAAACACTTTCGTGTTAAAATTATGATTTGCGGCGTAGTGGGTACGTTGCTAGTGTGCTTGTATTAGTAGCCACAAGAGAGTTTATAACGGGCGCAGCATATAAAGATGTGTCATGTTAAGCAGCCAAACCTATCCTAATCAATTCTTTCGCAATAAAACTAGTATACATTCAGCAAGAAAGACAGAACTTTTGAGATACTGACAGGTATTTCATTAAAATTAAACAAAGTTGTTCGCAGTTACGAAATTTTCAAGCAAACATTTTTTACACAGCTGTTTGCTGCTTCATCATTCGCGGTGTATTGCAAATGCAATGCAATTTGCAAATGTATTGCAGTATCTCCAGATACAATTGGGAAGTATCGTAGTATCGTAATGAATACGATTATTGCGGTGGTTTCTTGCATCTGTATCTCAATTACTTCATGCCCGAGGATCTTTTATCATATCGCGATACAATTTCAAAGTATCTTTGCCCAGCCCTGCTCAGGAGAGCGAGCCCAGCCGACGTGTTCCGCAAGAGACCGGATGCTCAACGTTCAAGAGACCAACCCTGGACCTCTGAAGCAACGTGACAAGGGTCGGATGTGCTGCGTATTATATTTAGTTCTCGTATTACCGGTAAATGTTGTTGAAAAAGAAACAGTAGGATTGTGATATAATCGCTTCGTGTAATTATATATTGCTTAATACAACGCATACACTGCTAGTTTCTGGATTTATTGCTATTAAACAATAGGTTTCAAGCAGTACGGCTATAAACTACTCTATCTCTTTTGCGATCGTGGCCAACACCAATGA
This sequence comes from Rhipicephalus sanguineus, assembly GCF_013339695.2. Lineage (NCBI taxonomy): Eukaryota > Metazoa > Arthropoda > Arachnida > Ixodida > Ixodidae > Rhipicephalus > Rhipicephalus sanguineus. The sequence continues at coordinate 38,174 of NW_023614656.1, forward strand.
ATTCCTAAAATATGTCTGTAACGATGCATACAACACTGTTCAGGTGTGAGGAATACTGCATAATCGCGGGATTACGCGATGCACTTCCTTGCATGAACAACACATATGCAGTTTTCTTTGCCCAATCCTTCACCGGTGTCGAACTCTGTAAGGGCCCGAGTTACGTCCTTCTTCAGTCGTGTCTTCTCTTCGGGGGAAAGCAACCTCAGCTCTGGATTGAGGGTCGTCTGAAAATCTGCGAAGTAAGGCAATATACGAGAGAAGGTACAGAATGCGGTATCTCATACGAAGACACACGCACGTATTATATATATATATATATATATATATATATATATAATTCAAAAGAAAGTTCTGAAGGTCCGGTGCACATGTAGTTGAAGAAATGTAGGAGAACACTTACGAAAATTGCATATTTTTACTCATTTACGTTTCGGCCGTGCCACGTCTGACGAAGGCCGCGTCACGGCCGAAACGTAAATGAGTAAAAATATGCAGTTGTCTTAAGTGTGCTCCTACATTTCTTCTACTATATATATGTGTATATATATATATATATATATATATATATATATATATATATATATATATATATATATATATATATACACACACACACACACACACACACACACACACACATTCGTACTCGCTTATGTAGAACCCGTAAGAAAACGGGAAATAGTTCGATACGATATATCGAATAATTCGATATTAATTTGTTAATGAAATTATTGCATTTGCCAAGAGAATTTCGCTGCGCAAGATGACTTCACGGCAATGCCCAATGATAATAATGTAAGGAAGGCATCTCTACGGCAATACGCGTTTTTTAAATTGCGATATGAATGATATGGACACTCTCGGCAAGTTTTTGCCGTCGCCGTCATGCTCCGTATAAAATCCAAATTTAAAACATCGCCCCGCGCGTAGTATCTTCTACGCGCGAGTAAAAGCACGCAAGTGCTAGGCACGAGCACGGCTGAACCACGTGAAAACGATCACTTATGAAGCAAGTTTTTGCAGTGTGGAAGCCAGGCTCGATGCCAACTTGCTTCAAAATATCAGATGTGCTTCTGTTGCCGTTATTAAAGTGACACGCAACGTCATACAAAGCAAGTTTGATGATATACAGACTCACACACATGTCCGTCAGACATACGACGTTGCGCATCCACCTGGTGAGAAGTTTATGACTTTTATGATTAAAAATGATGGTTTCAAAATACTATTAGAGCATTATTACATGTTCGCACTTGATATGATGGTCAAATAGCCTACAAATTACTACATATCAAGCTAATATTATAACGCATGCAAAAGTGGCACATTCAGTTTCGGGTTCGTAGAAGATGAATGTTCTAACGTTTTTCCTTGTATCTTTTGAAAGAAACAACGTACACAGAAACTTTATGCAGCAAAATGAAGGGCGATAAATTGCGCATTTAACATGACCAAAAACTAAAAAGCGACATTTTGAAAAAAAATTCTCTTTTTCCTCTTTGTTGAAACAGCGCTCACGAGACGACGACGAAGTAAAAGAAGGCACAGGACAGCGCCTGTCCTGTGCCTTCTTTTACTTCGTCGTTGTCTCGTGAGCGCTGTTTCAACAACGATGAACGCATACCAACTCGTTCAAGCTTCAATTTTTATGCATTTTATTCTATTTTTCCTCTTGTCCTCATACCTTAATGAGGTCTTTGACGACAACGAAGAATTGGGCATGGGCACGGCATAAAGCGAGAATCCAGGATAACCGCTGGCCATTAGGAGTAAAACACTGAATTTCAAGAGAACGCAAAACTGCCAGAGGGACGCAGAAAGTTGAGTGCGCAGACAGCCTTCTGGTGTAGGTTGCGGTGTTCACCAGAAGGCTGTTTTCGCGCGGCATCGGCATGCCGCCTTCTTTCTGGCGTTCTTCAGCATTTTGAGCGGCCCCTTATACGTCACATATTCTAATGAAAAATCCTTGAAAGCGGTGTGTCACTGCAGCCGACGTTTCGAAAATTGGTCTCGGCATAGATGAATTACTTATCGGGCAAATCCGATTCAGACGTATCGCATCCAGTAACAACAACAACACACCTACTGAGCCACAATCAATGTCGCTAAAACATCCGTTTTCTAACATACCATCGACTCTTCCATACTTTATTAAGATACACCGAATTATGTATTCCATTAACGAAATACAAACACACTCTGATCATTCTATTTCGGTTACCTTCTTTGTCTGTTCCTTGCATACGAATATACCTGACACTTAAGAGATTGCAGCGGCATCAAAGTCACTTGTGGTAATCAAGCAAACACACAATGCTGAAGTTTACCTGTCTTTACTGAAATTAGTCCTCACACCTAATTAGCATAGAACATAGAAAGGAGCGTGTGTGGCAATATCTAGGAATTTACGTGCCAAAAGAACGATATGATTATGAAGCACGGTGTAGTGGAGCGCTTCGAAAATTTTGGCCGTCTGGTGTTCTTTAACTTGCACTGACATCGCACAGTACATGGGCCTTTCACTTCCATCGAAATGCGACTGCCGTGGCCAGGACCGAACGCGCGACCTTCGGGTCAGTAGCCGAGCGCCGTAACCGTTGCTATACTATTATATGTAAGCCCCTGCTATGCTCTGCTAACGTGCCTAAATAGCCGAGTGGTTACGACGTTAGCCTTCGGATCATGGGTACGCGTGCTTGAACGTCGTCTCACCCAATATTTTCCGCGAAGAAATGATCTTTTTCTCTTTCTCTCTTTCTCTGTACTCGTTCTCTCTCCCATAAGAGTAATTGCAACCTGCGCCGGACAAATCGGCGCTCGTGTTCTGCGACCGAAGCACAAGAAGACGAAGATGAAACAGAGGACGAAGAGAGTGCGTGCCGGTTCGTGATGATAATAATTTTCTATTTGCGACAGACGGCAAGCCTCGAGCACAACAGCTCTGCTGTAAGACAATACATTGGCAAAAGTACGCTGACGGGCAGCAGTTAAACGGGCAGCGCGCAGACACACCGAAGAAATTACCGAAAGCATTGGCACAGCACTTCATTTTGGGAGGTCATAACTTTGATGAGCTCATGTATTGCATATATAAAGACGTTTATTAGCGGGCACTCGGCGACGATACACGACTGCGACAGTCAAGGTGGGGTGCCGACTCTTAGCGCGAGGAGCGTGCTGTCCGAGAAGAGCGGAAGAGGACGACCCACTAGTAAGCGCTCGAGAGGGCGACCCATTATAGGCTTTCAATGCTTCGCTACAATTACCCCGGGTACGAAAAGGGAGCCGCCTGGCGACCTAACTGCTTGTCACTATGAGCAGGTCATGGTAGGGTTTCAGGCGATCCACGTTGACAATGTCGCGCCCTCGACGGCGCATGTCCGAAGATGGTTCAAGGGGTTCGATCACGTAGTTAACCGGGGACGTGCGTTCGACGACACGGTAGGGGCCGTCGTATTTGGGCAGTAGTTTTGAAGAGAGGCCAGGTGCAGTGGTAGGGACCGAGAGCCATACGAGTGCTCCAGGGAGGAACGTGGGCGCAGAAGTGGTGGTGTCACCGCCAAATCTCTTCTGCCGCTCTTGGTCATGCGTAGTAAGTGTCTTGGCAAGCTGCCGACACTCCTCAGCAAGTCTTGTTGTGGCAGAAATAGGCGCACACTCAGACGGGTCCGGCTTGTATAGAAGGATTGTGTCGATTGTATGCGACGGGTGCCTGCCGTACAATAAGAAAAAGGGCGAGAAACCAGTAGTGCTCTGCGGGGCGGTATTATAGGCGTAGGTGACGAAAGGCAGAATGGCATCCCAATTTGTGTGATCGGCGGCGACGTATATCGAGAGCATGTCGCCGAGCGTGCGGTTAAAGCGTTCGGTGAGGCCATTCGTCTGCGGGTGGTAAGCAGTAGTTTTCCGGTGAACAACGTTGCACTCTTTGAGAATGGCTTCGACGACTTCGGACAAGAAGACACGACTTCGATCGCTGAGCAGCTCCTGGGGTGGACCGTGGCGAAGCATGAATCGGTGCAGCAGCAAGGAGGCAACATCTCGCGCTGTAGCCGCTGGGAGGGCGGCAGTTTAGGCGTATCGCGTAAGGTGGTCAACAGCGACGATGGCCCAGCGGTTACCAGCCGACGTTAGAGAAAGTGGTCCATACAAATCGATGCCAACGCGCCCAAACAGCCGGTCAGGGCAAGGTAGAGGTTGCAGACCTGCCGGCGACAGGTGCGTTGAAGTTTTGCGGCGCTGACAATCGATGCAGGAGCGAACGAACTTCTGCACGTAGCGGTACATCCCTCGCCAAAAGTACCGTTGGCGAATGCGGTGGTAGGTTTTCGATACCTCAGAGTGTGCACACTGCGAATCAGAGTGGAACGACTCGCATATGTCAGAACGCAGACTGCGGGGTATTACGAGCACCCACTGGCGGCCGTCGCCGTAATTGCGCCGTTGGAGGAGGTCGTCGCGAACGGCGAAATGGTGCGCTTGACGACGCAACGCGCGAGTGGATGGTGTCGCCGATTGATCAGTCAGCAAGGCTATCAGTGAGGCAATCCAGTGATCCTTGCGCTGTTCAGTGGGGATGGTGTGAATGTCGATAGACGAAACGGCATTGTGAGAAACTGATCTAGAAGTATTGTCGACAGGCAAGGGGGAGCGCGAGAGTGCGTCGGCGTCAGCATGCTGGCGTCCGTTGCGGTACCGCGCGCGGATATCGTAGTCCTGTAGGCGAAGTGCCCAGCGGGCGAAGCGGCCTGAGGGATCCTTCAATGACGTCAACCAGCATAGTGCATGATGGTCGGTGATGACATCAAATGGGTGACCATACAAATAAGGTCGGAATTTCGTAAGGGCCCAGATGATCGCCAGGCATTCCTTTTCGGTGACGGTGTAATTGGTCTCGGCTTTAGTAAGCGTACGACTTGCATATGCCACGACATATTCAGGGAACCCTTGTTTGCGCTGCGCAAGGACAGCGCCAAGCCCAACAACGCTAGCGTCTGTGTGTACCTCTGTAGGGGCCGCAGGGACGTAGTGGCGTAGTATGGGAGGCGACGTCAACAAACGACGGAGCTTTGCGAAAGCGTCGTCGCACTCTGACGAGCACGAATGGAGGGGCCCGTTACTTCCGAGGAGCTTCCTCAGTGGCGATATGATAACCGCGAAATTTCGAATGAAACGCCGAAAGTAGGAACACAGTCCTACGAAATTGCGCAGTTCTTTGACGGACGTAGGTTTGGGGAACTCGGTCACGGCCCGAAGCTTGGCTGGATAAGAAAGAATTCCGTCCTTGGACACGACGTAGCCGAGGATTGTCAGCTGCCGTGCTGCAAATCGGCACTTCTTTAGATTCAGTTGCAGACCGGTGTCCCTCAAACGCGTCAAAACATGCCGTAGGCGTTGAAGATGCGTGGAGAAGTCCGGAGCAAACACGACGACGTCATCGAGGTAGCACAAGCACGTGTGTCATTTCAGGTTGCGCAGAATGGTATCCATCATGCGCTCAAATGTGGCGGGCGCATTACAGAGCCCAAACGGCATGACGTTGAATTCGTACAGGCCGTCGGGCGTGACAAAGGCGGTTTTCGGTTCGAGCGTCATCAGCCATAGGTAGTTGCCAGTACCCTGAGCGCAAATCGAGAGATGAAAAGAATTCGGCGCCTTGCAGGCTGTCAATCGCGTCGTCTATTCGCGGCAGTGGATACACGTCCTTGCGAATGATCTTGTTGAGTCGTCTGTAGTCCACACAGAACCGCACAGAACCATCCTTCTTCGCAACAAGAACGATAGGAGACGCCCAGCGGCTGTTAGAGGGTCGAATGACATCACGTCGAAGCGTGTCGTCGACTTGCTCGGTGATTACACGGCGTTCGGCGGCATATACGCGATATGGACGTTGCCGCAGTGGCAGCTGGTCGCCAGTGTCGATGCCATGCGTAACGGCCGACGTGCGGCCGAGAGAAGTTTGAGCGACATCGAAAGAATGGCGAAATTCTTCCAACAAGTCCAGAAGCTGGGAACGCTGGACCTGCGTAAGGTTGTCAGCTATGGAGGAACCAAATACGTCAGCGTGTGATGAACCATACGTCGAAACAGCACTGAGCGTACTCGAACTTGGGCCGAGCGAATCATCGGGCTTGTCCATAACTTGTGCGTCTTGGAGGGGTTCTACGCTGCCCAGACATTCCGCGCGCACCAACGTAACACTGTACGGGGAGGGGTTGATTACAAAAATAGAGGTGCTGCCCTGGGTGGCTTGAACGTTCGCGAAAGGCACCAGCAAGCCTTTCCTCGTGCAAACACGGTCATATGACGAGAGGAGTCCAACGGTGTCGGATAGGCTGGCGCAGTAGACTGACACCGCCGTTGACGAGTTTGCAGGCACTTTTATGTCGTCTTTGACGAGTACCTTGCTCGCAGCCGATGGACTGTCTGCCGGCGTCAAATTAGAGAATGGTGAGAGCTCTATTTCGGCGGGCGCGCAATGAATTACGGCGTCGTGGCGGGAGAGAAAATCCCATCCGGGGATGACGTCGTGAGAGCATGCAGGAATTATGATCAATTCGATGGCGTACATAGCGTCGTTAATCATGACGCGGGCTGTGCATACCGCTGTAGGGTGAATGCTTTGGGCGCTGGCTGTACGGAGGGAGAGCCCGGAAAGTGGCGTCGTCACTTTTCGCAGTATTCGGCTAAGCTTTGAGTCCATAACGGATACGGCGGCTCCAGTGTCGATAAGGGCAGATGCACGAACGCCGTCCACAAACACGTCTATCACGTTCGATGGGCTTCGCTGAAGGCTTTCGCAGTTCGACAGCATCGCAGCCCTTGCCCCGTGGACTGCGACGACTAGTTTTCCTGGTCTCGTGGGACCAGACGTGGCCGCATCGGTGACAGCGAGCGGCGTCGTGGTGACGGTGAACGGCGGGTAGATGGAGCGGGGCGAGACGTCGGCGACAGAGGCGTAGGTGGGTCGTTATATGGGCGGTTCGCCGGGCTGGTGGCAGGCGACGCTATTCTAGGCGGCTGCACGCGATTGCAATAGCGCGCCACGTGGCCGGCGTAACCGCATGCGAAGCATATGGGGCGGTTTTCAGGTGTGCGCCATCGGTTCGCTGGGGCAGGGGCCGCCCATGGTGCAGGACGAGATTGACGGGGCGGCAACTGATAGGACTGGACGGTGGGCTGCAGTCTTGGCCTGTGCGTGATGTCGGCGCAGGTTACCGGTACATCCGCTTCGAAAGAATGAGGTCGAGCGGAGGCTTCGGCGAAAATGTGTGGGGCAGCCGTAGGGATTGCTGGGGGCGTTCTTGCGACCACTTGGGCGTAACTCAAGGGTGCAGGAGCCGTATGGTGCTGGTGGTACTCGGGCATGACCTCTGCGATTTCTTGCTCAATTGCTCGACGGAGCGGAGGCAGAAGTGTGGTCGACGGCTGTTTAACGTACTGCGGGCGAGCAAAGTACAGCAGAGAGAATTGGCGCTCGCTTTCCTCGCGCACGAATGTCTTCATCTCTGCGAGCAACGCGGAGTGGTCGGATATGGTCGACAAGCCAGCGAGCTCGGCGTCGCGTGATGGAGAGCGACGGGTCATCGATCGCTGCCGGCGCAGCTCCTCATAGCTTTGGCAGAGCGTTATGACCTGAGCCACTGTGCTGGGGTTCTTGGCGAGCAGAATGGTGAAGGCGTCGTCGTCGATGCCTTTCATGATGTGCCGGATCTTGTCAGATTCAGACATGGTGGCGTCGGCTTTCTTATAGAAATCGAGGACGTCTTCAATGTAACTGGTGAATGATTCACCGGCCTGCTGAGCGCGTTCACGTAAGCGCTGTTCGGCCTGCAGCTTACGAACGGCAGGGCGGCCAAACACATTGATAATGGCGGTCTTGAAGTCGGACCACGCTGTAAAATCTGATGCGTTGTTGTTGTACCACAAGCCCTCCACACCCGCGAGGTAGAAAACCAGGTTAGTCAGTTTTCCTGCCTCGTCCCATTTATTGGGGACACTCACGCGCTCGTAAATCGCGAGCCAGTCCTCCACGTCGGTGCTATCTGCGCCAGCGAAGACCGGAGGGTCGCGCATACGAGGCACACGTGGGCATGAGGTCGGTGTAGGCAGGACCGTTTGCTGGGAGGCGTCTTGAGGCATCGTAGGCGGCAGGGTACGGGATCGAAGAGCCAGGGGCATCGAATGAGGGCCGAAATTGTTGTGAAAGCCCAGCACCCCCCACCAAATTATAAAGACGTTTATTAGCGGGCACTCGGCGATGATACACGACTGCGACAGTCAAGGCGGGGTGCCGACTCTTAGCGCGAGGAGCGTGCTGTCCGAGAAGAGCGGAAGAGGACGACCCACTAGTAATCGCTCGAGAGGGCGACCCATTACAGGCTTCCAACGCTTCGCTACACATACTTCAGTCAAAGTTCCGTTCCTCGAGAGACCGAAAATATATACAGTCATGTCTTATTTACAAGTTTAATACATTCCAGCCAATAGGTACAGATGTTGCAAATGGGGCTCTTGAATCCGCCATCCGCTATGGTAAATACGCAACGAAATTCACTGAGACTTCAGCCTTTCTTCTAAGAATTCCGAAACATTTGGCCACGGTAAAACTGTCATTTTAGGTGGTGCATACTTTTGATCTGTTTTCTTGGATCTGATTCTGTCTTTTTTTTTTCTTTTTTGAACTTGTCTCTCTTTATTTTATTTTTGTTCTTTTTCTTTTGTGTACTTGCTATTACATTTTATTCGACACGCCAGCTTATCTCAGTATCGCCCTCTCTCTCTCCGTTCTTTCTCCACCACCACGAATTGGGAATCATTTGTAGCAGATGGTCTGTCCGTATGTCACAGCAGTATGTGCCTGTCCAGTTCTCCTAATCTTCTTAAAACCAATGATATCCAAGTTAACGCCTGCTGACTGCTCGAGTAAATCCACTAGTATGACGTCGGTCGTGAATGTTCTTGTTTTGAACGGTGCCACCTTCCCTTTCCAATGGCGTCCGATTCGGTTGCAGTGATTATTAGCACCCCTCTCGGCTTTACAAGTCCGACTGCCGCATCGGTGAGATGCTCCGCAGCAGCTTAAGTTTCAAGGCCAGAGTTGAATTGTGAGCATCATGTGGGTGTCGCTGAGCATATACTGCACCAGGCAGAGAGTCTCCTCTTCTAGTGAGGTAGTGGTTCGTAGAGAGGTAGCAGAAGGATCGCAGCCCTTCAGGTGCCTCACCTGTCCAAAATTAACCTCGGAGGTTGCTGAAATGGGGACGGAGGTTGCTGAAATGCGACGTCCTAATTTTCATTAGGACGTCGCACGCGTGCAAAACCACAAAAAAGGGAAAATGTGGGAAAATTTGAGTCCGTGTCTCTTTAGCTTCGAAAGGCGGCTGTATAAGCGGGATGACCATCTCTGGAAGGTAGTCTAGGCGTGATATCTCAAGACTGCTTTTAATATGGCAGTGGATGTTGGTCCGAAAATGTCGACGACGTCAAGGCTTCGCTAATTTCGAATGTTATGAGTGTTGTGGCTTGAAGCAATATACTTCTTAAGTTGGCTATCCGTCAAAAAAAAAAACCACTGAAGCTCGATAGGCCGTTCAAGACATTGCGACTGACTAACCTGCCCGCCATCCTACTGAGCTCGCACACAGATGCTGTTGTCGCCGCAAGCAACGTGGACTCACATGGCATTTGTATAATTATGGGAATGTTCTTTTCAACGCATAGCCAGAAGCGTCTACACAGAAAGTGACCCACGGCGGACCCTTTAAATTGATGTTTTTCAAGTCATAAATTTAAACGATTGACATGTATGCTGCCGACGTAACAAGAGAAGTGTTTGTAAGGCATGATAACATGCTTATTTAAAAAAATAACTGACACCAGGGATGCCTGTATGTTGCAGGAAGGAACACAAGCTATTTTAATACAAATGACCTCTTTTCTCATTTTCTATTTTATTTGAACTGGAATGATAAACTTCGCACTCACCTATAGCCACTTCAGCGTTCCACACACGTGGCTTGTAAAGGAAGCTTTCGAACCTGCGAAGCTCCATGTGAGATGATCTGACCATTTCCCGTGAGTACGACAACCTTGCACTCTCATCTTCAATGTCCTGACTGTTGGGTACAAAGCTTTCAAAGAGCTGCACATAAGAATGTTGCGACACATTTTTGTTGGTATTGGATGCAGTCATGAAACAGTCATGGCACTTTCTTGCTTCTGTGCACACAATAATACTGCGTACTCTCTCGTCTTCGCATTTGAAACGTGATACTCTTCCACCAGGTTCTTTCGTAATCTTTATTATTACACGACAATTGTTCCATTACAGCTATCCGCGTTTGCGACCTTTTAGCAAGGCGTTCTTTGACGTTGTACTAGCTCGTTAAAATACGTGTAATGGCAGTTTTAGGGGCGAAGCTCCTTAGGGCGGCACCCGTTCGTTCCTCGTAGTAGTAGTAGTGCGTAACCAGTCGTAACGCTAGTACCAGATCTTGACCTCCAAGGTGGTGCCGGTGTGAGATTTTTCCTGTGCGTTGTTGAACAATAAAAAATTCGCAGCGTGCGCGTTAACTAAAAGCCGAATTCTTCTGTCTCTCATTCCCCATTAGCAGCCATTGGCATGTTCCAGTAGGAAACGTTAGTAGAAGTAGAAGTGTAAGTGTTAGCTAAAAGCCGACTTCTTCTGTGTCTCAGTCCCATTAGCAGCCATTGTTTACCTCCAAGGTAGTGCCTGGTGAGATTTCTCCTGTGCGTGATTAAACAATAAAAATTTTGCTCAAAACGCCGTTGATTGATGAAATAAACCAACGAAAGACGCCAGATGTTTTCTAAAAGCAAAACGAAAGAACGCCAGATGTTTCTAAAGCAAAACGAAAAGACGCCAGCTGCTTAACGAAAGACGCCAGATGTTTTCTAAAGCAATGGTTTTCTAAACAATGAAAATTCACAGCGTACATGTAAAATTAAACTCACTGCAAGTCGTCATAACTCATCGAACCTTCAGTATAAGCGCGGCCGATCTCACGTCGGTGATGATGTACTGGGCAGAATTCACGGAAGATTCACGGTTTACCGATGAACCTCCGCAGCTTCGCCCACTCATCATCATTCACTCCGTGGATATGCTGTGATTTTTTTAATACTACGTATCAGTTTTTTTCCTTCCATTGTCAAATTTGGACCATCTCCCCGAAGGGAACCCTGATGGGATGTGAAGCAGCAGCGTTGCGCACCGGTGGCGTCACGGGTTGAACGGCGCTAACGCGGGTGCTGCGGTGAGCGCTGGAAGATTCGTTTGAAGCGAAACTCGGTGTAGCGTTTACTGGTGTAAACGTTTGTTTGAAACGCAGACACGGGAGGCGAGCGGGCTTTGGAGCCGGCAGCTGCGGAGCTCCGGCGGGTGAGGAAGAGAGTGACTCATAGCGTAGTTTAGCGCAAAAAACAGGCAACAGACGAGTGAGAGGACAAGGACACAGCGCATTCTTCCAACTAAAGTTTATTGGATTGGGACGCATGTATATATACACGCAGGGAAAGCAAGAAAAGAAAAAAAACCAAGAAGTAAAAACCGAAAGGTGAAAAGAATAAAAGTGCCGATAAGTCACACACGTGTGCCAACACCGCCCCCCTTCCCATGTCTCGCCAAAAACAAAAGCTCTTTGTCAGAAAGATGCAAGGAAGGCGTGCTTGCGCATGCGTCCCCAGACCGGGGACGCGAGCGTCCAAACGACAGTATCGGGGCACCTCGGCACAGGGGCGTAGCCAGAAATTTTTTTCGGGGGGGGTTCAACCATACTTCATGTACGTTCGTGCGTGCGTTTGTATGTGTGCGTGCCTATATACGCAAGCAAAACTGAAAAATTTCGGGGGGGTTTGAACCCCCCCAACCCCCCCCTTGGCTACGCCCCTGCCTCGGCATCCACGTGCGGGATTGTGAGTGTAGGCCCCTCTTTGATAACACTGCGGTCCTTGCACGCAGTCGGGACCAAAGGGTGAGGGAAATCATCGAGGCTGAGGAAATTAAACGGTCTGGGGACGCATGCGTAAGCACGCCTTCCTTGCATCTTTCTGACAAAGAGCTTTTGTTTTTGGCGAGACATGGGAAGGGGGGCGGTGTTGGCACACGTGTGTGACTTATCGGCACTTTTATTCTTTTCACCTTTCGGTTTTTACTTCTTGGTTTTTTTCTTTTCTTGCTTTCCCTGCGTGTATATATACATGCGTCCCAATCCAATAAACTTTAGTTGGAAGAATGCGCTGTGTCCTTGTCCTCTCACTCGTCTGTTGCCTGTTTTTTGCGCTAAACTACGCTATGACTGACTCGTTCCAACTCGCCCAACAAGCAACGTTGCTAAGAGAGTGACGTACGCGCGCACCTGCGAGGGAAGCGTGTGAGGGGAGCATGACGCCAACGCCCAGCTGCGGCGTGACCTACTTGGCACCGCTCCAACACCTGCGCCGAGGGAAGCGCATTGCCTCGCGTTGGTGCGGACGGAGGGACAGCGTTACACTGGCTAGTCAAAGAGCTGCTTCGCATCTAATATATAGTCCGGAGGTTCAACCTTCGGTTGGGCTGTCTTAATGATATCGTCAGGATTGTGTACTGCCAAGTTCTGTTGTGCATAGTTCCGCTATGACCTAGGAAAGAAAAATGAAGAGAAAATGTTCTAGCCAACGATTGTGCTAGTTTGTGAAAGCGAGCCACAAAAGGCTTTAGGTGAAGTCATAGTGATTGCATCGAGACGTAAACAAAAATTGTACTAATGTCCTTTTCCTAAACCGCGAGGTTCTTTTTTTGCGGCAATGTGCCATATGAATGGCAGGGCACTTTCTCAGGCTATCACCTTTAGTCTGTTGAAGAGGGCCGTGGTATATAGGCAATGAGGTTAAAGAGAGCGTTAAGAGGTCATGAACTACCCCTTGGGTTTGGTGAGAAAACACACCCTGCGCATAGCAGATACTGCTGAATAGGTCAGCCAAATTCGCAGTCGTGCGCGGCAAGGGGGGTTTAAAAGGGGAGCGCGAAGTTGCTGTCTTCTGAGGCGCCCTGTTTTATACAGAGTCCTGCGCACACTCTCCTCTGATCTGCCAGCACCTGCCGTTTGACGTCGAACAAGACATAGCGCGCTATTGGTCAATATCCGATATAAGCAAAATCGGCGTTTGGGTCAGTTGCGCTTTTTTCCACGAGGTGCCGCCACGTGCCGGCGCCGTGGTGCATAGGTAGCATTGCACAGTGAGCCACACTCGTGCACAAGAATCACAATGGAAGAGAGCGATCGCGTTTCATCACGCGTGTTTAATGTTATGGGGCGCTCACCTAACTTGTTAATTGAAATGGAAGGCGCCAATTTAGGCACCACGAAAGTGAGAGAACAAGACCAGCGCCATTACTAAATGGTTTATTGGCTTCACCACTGGCCCTCCAAGAAGTACTTCTAAGGTGACTTGTTTCCCTCGTGCCAGCCCTCCCTGTGAAGCTTCCAGCGTGCTCGTATGGGCGAGAAAAGAGAGAAAGCGCTTTAAAGCACTCGACAAATCTCCGTAACTCCACTTGTTCATGACAAATTCGAGAAAGTTTTGCTTGGATTGATTCACGAGGCAATGAACTGCTATACTGATGTCATTTGATGATTACTTGGAAAAGTGGTTCCAGAGCCCTTGGACACTAACTTTTGCATTTCCTATGCATTCAGAATGACATATATGCAGAGGCGTGTGCGTGTATGTGTGCCTGAGACAACCGCGGCGTCTTGCTATGTTGATAACTGAAATTGTGCTACTGTGAGCACACTACACACATATTCCATGAGGAAACGCTGTGACCGCTCCCGAGCACGCGTGCATGAGTCGTTCTGCTGACGTGTCCTTTATGAACTTATTCTGTTAACCAGAAGACTGATCGAAAGACTAGAAGTTCACCGTGGCAAATATGCTTGTTGCGAGGGTGCCTTAGCCACCATTGAACTTCAATTTTTTTATTCATATACATCTGAAAAACAGATGAGTGCCGCTTGTACCAGAATTTATGGCGTATGAAAAAAAAAAGCCGGCAGATCCCACGCATTGTGGGAATCGATGTAATGCGAAGCAGCCAGAAAAGAGCTGCATACATCGTCTTGTATGTCAATGAGCAAAATGCGTGTCATGGTTTTCATGTTAACTCCTATTATTTATGTTCGTCACACAGTAACGTCGCGCAATACCAACTTCGGGGTTGATCAAGCTGGAGAAACGGCCGCCAGCGCCCCATGAGCGTGGCACGCAAGTCATGCTGTACATGACATACGCCATGACTTTCATGTTAACTCGTGTTATTTATGTTCCTCACACGGTCACGTCGCAAGATACCACATTTGGTGTATATCAAGCTAGCGAAACGGCTGCCAGCACCCCATGAGCGTGGCACGTAAGTCATGCTGAACATGACATACGTGTCATGATTTTCATGTTAACTCGTGTTTTTTTTGTTCGTCGCACAGTCACGTCGCGCAAAACCAATTCCCGGGTAGATCAAGCTAGCGAAACGGCCGCCATCGCGCTATGATCGTGGCACGTAAGTCATGCTGTACATGACATGCGTGTCATTATTTTCATGTTAACTCGTGTTATTATGTTCGTCACATAGTCACGTCGCGCAATACCAATTTCGGGGTAGATCAAGCTAGCGAAATGGCCGCCAGCTCCCCATGAGCGTGACACGTAAGTCATGCTGTACGTGACATGCGTGTCATGATTTTCATGTTAACTCGTGTTTTTATGTTCATTACACAGTCACGTCACAAGATACCAATTTTGGTGTATATCAAGCTAACGAAACTGCCGCCAGCGCTCCATGAGCGTGGCACGTAAGTCATGCTGTACATGACATGCGTGTCATGATTTTCATGTTAACTCGAGTTTTTATGTTCGTCATACAGTCACGTCGCGCAATACCAATTTCGGGGTAGATCAAGCTAGCGAAACTGCCGCCAGCGCCCCATGAGCGTGCCACGTAAGTCATGCTGTACATGACATGCGTGTCATGATTTTCATGTTATCTCGTGTTATTTATGTTCGTTACACGTTCACGTCGCAAGATACCAATTTTGGTGTATATAAAGCTAGCGAAACGGCCGCCAGCGCACCATGAGCGTGGCACGTAAGTCATGCTGTGCATGACATGCGTGTCATGATTTTCATGTTCACTCGTGTTATTTATGTTCGTCACACAGTCACGTCGCAAGATACCAATTTTGGTGTATATCAAACTAGCGAAACGGCCACCAGCGCACCATGAGCGTAGCATGTAAATCATGCTGTACATGACGTGCGTGTCATGATTTTCATGTTATGACTTGTCATTTATGTTCGTCATACAGTCATGTTACGCCATAGGGTCATTCCACGCCAAACGTCCCTGACATTGCGCTCGACCCTCTCCAATTGTATTGTAAAAAATTGTGGACGTTCATATCAGTGCACTATTTGCCCTCTAAAAGTATTTTGTGGAAAAAAAAATTTTTCTTGTCTGTTACAGTGATTTGAATTTTGCCGTAGTGCGTGAAACATAGGTTGCGAAAAAATATTCTAAAAAATACAATACTTTACGGAACGCCTTAAATGTCTGCTGTTTACTTGAAAAAGAATGGCACTATCTTATTATCACCCATTGACGACCTCTACTTTGTCTCACGATGTGCTTTGTGGTGAAGCAATGCTGCAATTCTGCGCCCATTTTGATTATGTTTTAAAAATTCTACGAATATTACAGACAAAACAGGACTATATCACATGGCTGGATAGTTGGCAGTAAGCGTGTCAAAAAAGTACTGAAGTCGATGACCAAGTAGTTTCGAAGTGGAAGGGGCGCAAACATTGAAAAATGTGTGAAATGCTCCACGTTTAGGCACATGTAGAGTAGTGATGCAGTCCACGTAAAAATGCACGCTTGGTCTCGTTGGGAAGAGTAAACAAAGGAGATTTGTTTGTGAAAGTTTCATCGGAGTGTTTTTTGTTTTTGGCGAGAAAGAAAAATTTATGTTGAGCGTTCGCGGCGTGCCTGGGCGCGGGCCCGTAAGTCCACTTCACTGCGCCGCCACTATTCCTTGGGGCAACGGAAGTATGCAGCGGCCACGCGGCTGGCACAATCGTGTGCTGCTGTGAGTTTTCACGTTTCGACACGCATTCTTCGGCTTTCCGCAGTGCCGCCGACGAAGTGTCAGGGAAAACGAGTGATGGTTCATTTAAAATATATTATTATATAATAAAACTGGCTAACAGGCACCAGGAATACACTTATAATTCCTTTTTATGGGCAGCTAGCTTGAACGTGACTCGCGCCATTCGTGCCTCGGAGCCGAATGGTGCTACGTATTCTTACGCTCGGATCTTCGACAGAGGTGAACTTTGCTCCGGTGATCGCGTCGCCGAGCGAGCACGCGGCACTCGCAGGTTCGTCTTTCGGCCGCATCCCTTGGCAGCGCATAAGATAAACATTGCGAATGGTGAGTATACTGCCACGGCCGCTGGAGCACTTTTTATCCAGCGGCCGTGATACTGCTATCGTGTCATACTTTAGACGGAGAGCCTGTACAACGGAAACCGAAAGCGATAAATATACAAAAGGACGAAGCCGCCTTTAAGGCGGCTTCGTCCTTTTAAATGTCTATCGCCTTCGCTTAGTAATCGCAAGGCGATTACTAAGATGAAAGCATCGCATGCAGCGTCTAAGTTGAGCTCTCAGCAATGTTTGAGTCTACAATCTCAGTCAAAGGTACGCGCACGTTTCACCTTTTCGTGCCATCATCACTGACCACTCTTAATGCCGGGCTCACCACCTACTCAGCAACACAGGCATTTCAAGTGGCGAAGACCATACGTCGGCAACGGAAGTAAGAACTGCAACCTCCGCAGAGATCGAAAACACAACCCAAGCTCTGCGCCTGTCGTACATGTGCATGCAGTGACGTGGTAATGAAATTGTGCTCTGCTCCCACTATTAACCGGCAGCCTTTAGTGCCCTTCCGAAACA
Source organism: Rhipicephalus sanguineus (assembly GCF_013339695.2). Lineage (NCBI taxonomy): Eukaryota > Metazoa > Arthropoda > Arachnida > Ixodida > Ixodidae > Rhipicephalus > Rhipicephalus sanguineus. The sequence goes on from NW_023614656.1 coordinate 55,194, forward strand.
TTCTGCCAGCCATATACACTGTTTGCAAGTTTTCAGCAACGTGAAAACTCACAGCAGCACACGATCGTGCTACCCGCGTGGGCGCTGCATACTTCCGTTGCCCCAAGGAACAGTGGCGGTGCAGTGAAGCGGACTTACGGGCCCGCGCCCAAGCACGCCGCGAACGCTCAACATAAATTTTTGTTTCTCGCCAAAAACAAAAAACACTCCGATGAAACTTCCACAAATAAATCTCCTTTGTTGACTCTTCCTAACGAGACTGAGCGTGCATTTTTACTTGGACTGCATCACCACTCTACAGGTGCCTGAATGTGGAGCATTTCACACATTTCTCAATGTTTGCGCCCCTTCCACTTCGAAACTACTCGGTCATCGACTTCAATACTTTTTTACACGCTTACTGCCAACTATCGAGCCATGTGCTATAGTCCTATTTTGTCTGTAATAGTCGTAGAATTTTTAAAAAATAGTCAAAATGGGCGCAGAATTGCAGCATTGCTTCACCACAAAGCACATCGTGAGACAAAGTAGTGGTCGTCAATGGGCGATAATAAGATAGTACCATTCCTTTTCAAGTAAACAGCAGATATTTAGGCGTTCCGTAAAGTATTGTATTTTTTAGAGTATTTTTTCGCAACCTATGTTTCACCCACTACGGCAAAATTCAAATCACTGTACAGACAAGAAAATTTTTTTTTCCAAAAAATACTTTCCGAGGGCAAATAGTGCACTGATATGAACGTCCACAATTTTTTACAATACAATTGGAGAGGGTCGAGCGCAATGTCTGGGACGTTTGGCGTGGAATGACCCCATACCAATTTTGGTGCACATTCGATGAACCTAGCGACCAGGAGAGCACAAAGTCATAGGCGGGCTAGATAGATAGATAGATAGATAGATAGATAGATAGATAGATAGATAGATAGATAGATAGATAGATAGAATAGATAGATAGATAGATAGATAGATAGATAGATAGATAGATTAGATAGATAGATGATAGATAGAGATAGATAGATAGATAGATAGATAGATAGATAGATAGATAGATAGATAGATAGATAGATAGATAGATAGATAGATAGATAGATAGATAGATAGATAGATAGATAGATAGATAGATAGATAGATAGATACGCTCAAAGTCGCAGAATTCGCTAAAAAATGCTTCGCATTTAATAAACATTTTGATTGTCTAACCAGATATAAGAATCCGCTCTGAGTACTACGTCACTCTTTTGTTAGGCGGACACATTTCACTCGTGCACGTATATTGAGCATTGCTCGTGTGCCGAACTTTTTCATCGTGCTAAATACGTCCGAATAATTAGCACTAGAATTCCGACTGTAGGTTGACTGACACCACCAAATACTCAAGCCACCGCCGTGCAATTTCAACACATTAGATTCCGCACTTAATTTTACAGAAAATCTTCTAGATTAAAAATGAAGAAGTGTTAAGATACTCGATAGCGTTTTTTTACGTCACGTCTTTCAACCTCATCATCATTAACATAAGCCTCACTAAGCTGTCTGCGGGGAAAAGACCTATACCGTGTTTTCCAAATTAACAGGTTCCTGCGCATGCTGCGGCCACGTTGTCCCCGGAAACTTTCGATTACCGAGTGTTCCCCTGGTTTCCTGCCGTTCCGCGGCGCGCTTCGCTTCTCTTGGAATTCAGTGTGTTATTGTTAATGGCGGCTGGTTACGGTGGCTGCTGAGCTGCTCACTACATGCCCTTGTCTATCCGATTATTCTTGCTTTTGACTCGAAAACTACTAAATATCATAGGGGGTACGTTTGAGTGCGCTCGGAGTAGTCGGTTGCAAACAGCCGCCCGGATACCTATGTGTAATCTTCACAGTTACCGATCGACATTTGAGTTATTTTGCCGGAAACCACTGCGAAGGTTATTGGTTCTTTGTAAACATATAGCGTGTTTAATTTGCGTAATGCAAAAAAAATCGCCAGGCCTGCGCTGAAACCGCAGCACATTCACAGCGAAAGCTGGAAGAGCGGCGTTTCTAGAGCACGTTGTAAGCTCTCTTGGGGCTACTAATACAAGAACACTAGCAATGTACCCACTACGCCATAAATCACAATTTTTGTGAAGTTGGGAAGCACCTACTTAGCCATTATTCGTCGTTCTGCGGAGAAGCAAGGTACCAGCTACACATCTGTAAGGCAGTATGTGCCCTTTGTTGACGCGACGACTGATGACGGTGAAGAATTATGGCTCAACCCTTTGTAATGGGTTGGAAGCTTTAAACGGCCTACCAGTTATGTAATTTGCATTGGGTGACGCCCGGTCGCTATTTCCCTCTCCCTTCATGCTGTAAACATACGTTGACGTGGGAGAGAGAGGTGGGGGTGCGAAGAACGTGATTGAGACCCCGAGGAAATGGATCATGCGCTTATGGGCTTCCTTGGCAACCAACAGAAGTGCACTTGCGAGGAACCCACTACGCTATATAAATCATTGTAATTTTTGAGAAGTAGGGAAGCAGGCACTAAGCCATTTTTTCGTCATTTTACAGGGAGCCGTGGTACCTGCTAAACGCATGTAAGGCATTATGCGCACTTTGTTGATGCTGTGCCTGATGACGATGAAGAATTATGGCGGAGGCCTTTGTAATGGGTTCGAAGCATTCAACAAACTACTCGTTGCGCAATTCGCATTGTGTGACGGCTGGTTACAGAATTCGCGTTGTGCGATGCTTGGTGCCTATTTTACTCTTCTACCACGCTATATTGCATATGGTCATGTGGTTCCTTCTCGACATGAAGCCTGTATATGGTCTTTTTGCAAAGCAGTTTCATGCACCGGTATTCCCGTTAAATCCATATGGTATCAGGTTTCTCCCAATAGATGATGAACATGGATTGCCGTTAGACCTGGTAATGGTAAACGGCCTTCACTGTTTATGGCGGGCTCGTATGGCGGGATTTTATTGCGATCCAGATGCACGGCCCGCACGGATGTATTTTCGTGAGTGTATGACCAAGTTTGTGGAACTCCAGAAAGCGCAGGAGTTTGTACCTGAGTGGTTGTCGAGGGTAGAACCCTTGACAGCGCTCAAGGAATTTAAACTTGTGTCTGTCCAGTAGGACTGACCCAACTTTTGTCTTTCTTTCATGTCCTTATTGTTTGATGTACGTACATGTCTAATAACAGGCAATAAAGAAAAAAAAAACTGGTATGGCTCAGAGGTTGAATACTTGGCTCCCACGCAGAGGGCCCAGGTTCGAACCTCGTTCCACCCTGGAATTATTTTTTCTTATTTCGTTTTTTTTTTCTTATTTCGAGCGATAGTGGTTACGGAAACCGGCGGCGGCGGCGGACAACTACGGCGCCGAAAACGGCCGCTGAAATGATCTCATAACTGGTTTCGCTGTAAAAAATGTTGGTAATGTGAATCGAGCGTTTGATGTACCTGTGCAATATATCTATTTCGTAGTCACGCTCGCGCACCGTCTTGTCCTTATATGGTCCTAGTTCCAACGTATCGTGAGAGAAATTCTGTATTCTTGTACTACGTTCAGCACGAGGCATCAGATACTAGCACTGCGTAACAATTCCTAGGGCGTGAAAACATCAGAGCTGGTCACCAACATACGTGTCTTGGAATTACAGCGGCATGTTGCGAGGCGCACAACCTCTTTGAAATGTGGCGTCTGTTCCATATCAGTATAATGATATGCAAGTTGGTGTTTCAGGCATTGAGAGCAAATTGACTTGAGATTATACTTCTTGTAGATTGTGTGAGCTCTAGGCGATACATATGAATTGATTCCCTCTGATGGTTCCCTACAATAGCAGCAGTAATAAGTCCAGGTTTAACCATTGTTTCAGTGGCACAGGTACCGAGTGAGACAGAGAAGTATGCTACGGCTCGAATTTTTTCAGGATCTGGACCAACGCCTGCGTGACTGGCGACATCACCAAGAAATTGCAGTTATTCAAAGCAAAAGTGGCACTTCTCTGGCTTCAACATTAGACCCGCGGACCGTATGGCTCGTAAAACCACTGCAAGCCTTTCAAGGTGGCCGTTAAATGTTGCGGAAAACACTATGACATCGTCATTATTGAGAACTAACAGACAGCAATGCCAAGGAAAGTATAGGGGGTGTTATTTGTAGTCATTAGAATATAAATGTGAAGAAAGTAAAGTGGACGAAAAGATAACTTGCCGCCGGCAGGGACCGTACCTGCCACCTTCGAATAACGCGCCCGATAGCGATACTCTACCACTGAGCTACGGCGGCGATCATCTCCCCATCCACTTTATATGGTATATATGTGGATTGAAACTTAGGAGTGTCAGTCAGCGTCAGTCGCAGCCATGGCGGCGGGTGTGGAACTCTCTTTTTTCTACATCATTCACCCGTGGATATGCTGTGAATTTTTTTCTTGACTAGGACCACAGGCGGCAAGTTATCTTTTCGTCCACTTTACTTTCTTTACATTATATTCTAATGACTACAAGTAACACCCCCTATACTTTCCTTGGCATTGCTGTCAGTTAGTTCTCATTAATATTGTGTCTAACAAAGAAAAAACGAGCCCTTAAAAAGTAATCTTCTTTCCTTATGACATCGTAAGATAGACTAAGCAGGTTTTACACTTCAACCCAGAAAGCGCGGTATCCATGAGCGTTTCAAAGGTAGCAGGTGCCGAGCTCAAACCAAAGGGTAAGATTTTCAATTCATATAAGCCATCTGGCGTCATGAAAGCGGTTCTCTTGCGGTCTCTCGGGTCTACCTCGATTTGCCAATATCCACTCCTCAGGTCCATTGAAGAAAAGTAACGAGCATGTAGAAGTATGTCGAGAAAGTCATCTATACGGCGAAGCGGATACACATCTTTCTTGGTCATCGGATTTAGCTTCCTGTTGTCCACGCAAAAGCGGAGGCTGCCGTCCTTTTAGGGGCGAAGCTCCTCTTAGTCTAGCCTTGTCACGCGTCCGGCGTCCGGCGTAAGGCGTAACCGGCCCATCACCGATCCTTTGCAAACATCCCACTACGACTCATCACCGATCCATCACTTCACCGACCATAAAGCCGTTATAATGAAGGGGGAACGGAAGCCACGTCTAGCTACCACTTACGATTAATAACATTTCTTGTATAAATATATACAATGTTTGTCACGTCTTTGATGATACACTGGGATATCGCTTTGATTACTGCTGGGCGAAACCACTGAAGATTTCACGGTGTAACCATGACTGCTTCGTGAGCTTCGCCCAATCTCTTCATCATTCACCCGTGGATATGCTGTGAATTTTTTTCTTGACTAGGACCACAGGCGATGCCCAGGGGTACTATGCAGGATGGCGCGAGCTTCTCGGGCACACGAGCTTGCTCCGAGCTCGCATTACGGCGGTCATGACAGGAAGACAGTGCGGAGCACGCAATAGCAGCATTGATAAAAACGGCTACAAGAACGGATGTGCGACATTTGCGGCGGTTTTTAAAAGAACGCCGCGTGCGCACGCGTCAGCGCCGCCACTCAGTCAACATTTTCACAGTGCAGCGACGTCAGCGTGATTGTCGCGCCATCTTTTTTCTAACTAATCATCGCGCCTCCGACGGGCGTGTTCTTGGGCGTTTGTCCTCTTTCGGAAAATTCTTTCTTTCCACCTTCAGTATGGAAATTTTCACTCGCGAAGGCAACAAGGGCGCACACGCAGCACTGGTGCATCTCGCTTCGCTTCTCTGGAATATTACAGATAAATAAATGTGCTGGTTACTGCCTATACATACATTACACGTCTGAAGATTTTTCTGTAATAACGAATAGGTAGAAACAATGTCTCCAGAAAAAAGTAAATATTAACATTTCTCGCCGCAGATCCCACCAGGGGCGCTTGCTTCGTGGCTGTGAGTGGTACGTCGGGAGCGCGGTGAAATTGAATGCGAAACATCCTAGCCACGTGATGATATAACCTTTAGTTCTTCGTGCGCGTGTGCATAGTCTGTGCGATTAAGCTCAAAGATGAATCGCGCCGCTCGCTGGCGTTGTGCTGTGAGCACTGCTCCTCAGCAAGAGCAAACGCGGTAGGCGGAACCAATCATCGCCGCGGGCGTCTATCAATCAAATTGATTGACGCCCGAACTCGGGCACGAGCTCGTTATTTCTGAAAAGGCCCCAGTTCAACTCGTGACTGTCATATTGCCAGTCTGCCTGTCAAGTGTTTCATGCGGTGCACGCTACGCAGCAGCTTATTTGCATATAAAATAATTTGGTCAGCTTGCTCTACTTGTGCAAGGCTGGGGCCATCGCAGGAGCTCTTGGTCACCTAGCTTCTTCCAGCTTATTACGTGGCTCTTCTACTCAGTATGCTTGGTCTGCTTCAGAGTAATGACCGTGTCAGTTCGGTGTCAATATTGGTGCTATTGATTAGCTAGACCTTAATTAGCACGGCAGTGACTATTGATGTCTTAATTGGTAATGCTTTAACTAACACGACATTAAATACTCAGATTTCATTACCAAGATCCTAATTAGCACGAATGTACTTAACATAATGCTAATTAGCGTGATTCTAATTACCGCGTACTTGGGGAGGAAGTTCCAAATTAGCTTGCTTCGAATTAGCGTGCTCCTAGTTAGCGTCGTGTTAATTAGCATGGCCCTAATTAGCTTGGTCATAACTATTATGATACTGAATTCTCATGTCTTGATTGTTATTGTTCCAATTACCACGACTTTATTTACTCAGGTTTATTTCGCAAGGTCCTGAATAGTAGAGAGGTAATTAGCATAAACCTAATTAGCACTACCTGATTAACATGGCCTCGGTGAGTAAGGTCCTGATTAGGTTGGTTTTAATTACATGTTTCTAATTAGCGTCCTGTTCATTAGCATGCTTTTAATTAGTTCATAGCTTTGCATGGCTTCATTAGCATGGTCTTAGTAAGACGTGGCTTAATTAGCTCGGCCTTAGCATGATTTGGCTTAATGAGATTCCTCATAGCGTGTCCTGACTTAGCTAGGTATACCGCCCAGCCAATTAGCTAATCAGCCGGGGGCACCTTCTCGTTGAGCGAGCAGACGATTAATAGGAAGATGAAGAGAGCCCGCGCCGGCCGAGCACCGCGCTAGAATGTCCAGGAGGACCATTGTGATTAAACACGTGGCGTCGGCGATTAGCTACAGCCGCGGTGTTGTAAGGCGCTCGGTCGGAACTAATCTCAGAGGCCACGGTGCTGATTATCCTAAAGGACCAACTCTGGATGTGGAGGAAAACCAGTCTTGGAATTCCGCTAATAGCTCAAGGAGCCTCAGTCGCTCCTCATTTGGCAAATTAGTGCTAACGTCAAGAACGGGTGCTGCATCAAGTTTTCGAGCTTCGTCGAGGACGGACAAACAGCCTTCCGCATCCACGACATCGTCAAAGTAGGCGACGGCCGTGCCTCTTAGGAGGTGCCGGCGCTCAGCACTGATATTGGTCAGCAGCAAGTCTTTGCGTCCAGCAGTGACATTGACGATACCTCGTGCGACGGAAATGCCGTGGTTAAAGAGGAGCGAGTTTATTTGATCTGCAACTCCTTCGCCGTCAAACGGGGCGTCACCTGCTACGGAAACAAGCGTGCATGACCTAGGAGGCAGGGGCGTAGCCAGGGAAGGGGGGAGGTTGGAGGGTTCAACCCCCCCCCCCCCCGCCGAAATTTTTCGATTTTGCTTGTCCATATATACACTCACACATACAAACACACGCACAAACATAAAGTGTGGTTGAACCCCCCCCCCCCCCCCCCCCCCCGGAAAAAAAATCCTGGCAACGCCCGTGCTAGGAGGGAGGACCACATCGTCATCAATAACACGCGGAGGGTTATGTCTCGCCTCTGGACAATCAACTAAGCTAGGACTGTTGCAGAACGTAATGAATCTGTTCGGGATTTGACGACGGCACGTTATTCTTGAAAAAAAAATCTATGGTAATAATTAGATCTCTGCAGCAGGCCGCGAGAACGACGCGACGAAAGGAGAACCTCCTGTGTCAATTCTCGCTGTGCATCTTCCAGTAGGCATTAGTAACTGGCCGCCTGCCGTTCTGATATGAGGACTCGTCCATGGCGTTTTCACTTTCTTGAGGCAGACGGCGAGGTCGTGGCTTATAATAGAAAAGTCGGCACCAGTGTAAACTAAAGCTGTCATTTTCTGTCCGTCAAGAAGAACAGTAAGGTCCGCGGTTACAATTTCGTCGACCTCACGTCGCGTCGTGCACAGGGAGGAATGGGGGCTTTTTAATGTCGTCTAGATAGCCTGCAACCTTAGATCTGGAGGTCGCCGCGCTGTTTCCCCGGCGTGGGCTGGGTGACCTTCTTCTAATAAGGTCCGCGAAGGTGCGTCGGTGCGAAGAAGGCGAAAGCACGGGAGAGGGACAGCGTGATCGACGTCCCGAACCCGCCTCCGCGTCAGTGATACGGCAGTCATCAAAATGAGAACTGCGAGGCCCTTGAAATGAAGCGTCGTCGAGGCGTGGTATGTATTCGTCGGTGGTGCGTCGGCCATCAAACCATGGCCGAAGAGGTCGAAACGAATCACCGCGATGCCAGCATGGCGGGAAATATGGCCTGTACCTACGCAGTTAAAACAAAGTGGCCGCCGGTCTGCTGTGCGCCATGCGTCTGTTTTTCGGAGCTGTGGATTTCTGAGCATCTCTTCTTGCGACGCTGCCCATGGCACGGCTGTGGACGGCTGGCGGTACGGCAAGACCGGTGGTCGCCTCAATGTCTCCTCTTGCGGCGGTGGTCAAGGGGCTACTGGCGGCTGGTGGTACGGCGTCGGCGACGGCTTAGCGAGCGGTGGACGTCGAACAGCGCTGGCGTAGCTCATAGGACGCTGCTCGGCATCAGGGTCAGCTGTCGAGAATGCTTATCGGCTTTCGTCGCGCACGACTTCGACGACGGACGCCATGGGTGTTTCAATCAACTACCTGTGTCCGCAACATCTGAAGTTCCTCGCGAACAATCTCCCTAATCAGGTCTCGCAAGCCGCTCTGATTCTCAAACGTCATGGCGGCGGCACTGATTGGGGCGCTGCTGGACATGGGATCATACTGCCTGCATAGTTGATGAAGTGCCCGCTCAAAAGCCGTTGCTTCCTTGATGAAGTCAGCAAGAGTACTTGGAGGGTTGCGCAGGAGCCCGGCGAAAAGCTGCTCCTTTACACCGCGCATGAGGTAGCTCAACTTCTTTCCATCAGTCATGTTCGGGCTAGCTCTGCGAAAGAGACAAGTCATATCCTTGGCGAACATAGCGACGGTTTCATTGGGTTTTTGAACCCGTAGCTCGAATAGGTGCTGAGCGCGATCCCGTCGGTCGACGCAGGCGAAGATATCAACAAACTGCTGTCGGAAGTCGCTACATGTAGACAGCCTAGCTTCTCTATTCTCATACCAAGTATGTGCACTGTCGTCAAGGTACAAATAGGCGCGGGAGAGCTTTTGCTGATCAGACCACTGACTGATCTTGGCAATATGTTCATAGTGCTCAAGCCAGTCATCAACGTCTTCATGGGCCCCGCCACTGAAGCGATCAGGCACCAATGGTGGAAAGAGCGTCACCAGGGATGGGTTCGGAGGCTGCCTTGGGGCTCCTGTTGCGGCCTGGCGTTGGCCATTGGGAGATGCAAGCGGCGCCTGCGAGAAGGTTCCTGCGAGGGTATGAGCTGTGGAGCGGGGCCTCGCAACCTCCGACTTAAGCGACGCACGGGAGTTGCAGTAGGTGACAATGCGTCCGGGCTGGATGAACGGCTCCCAGTGGGGGTGTCCGACCATCAGGCAGGGTTGCTGTCCCGCATGTACACCAGTGTCGCGATGCAACGCGAGTAAAAGAAACACCTTTCGGCAGCGAAACAACGTGTTGAAATAAGCTGAACAGGAGAAACGTCCTCCACATGTAGTATACACGCGTCAATATAGTTCCGTTACACTAGGGCAAATCTAAGGAGGTGCATCCAGTCCAGTGACTTGTAAGAAGGCTACGACTGCTTCCATAACCACGTTTGTGCTGTTGACGTCAGGCCAAGGACCTAACACCGCCTCATCGGTAATGGCTTAATATAATATTGCCCAGTCGAGGAGATCAGTTTCTGACGTTCTCGTGGGTACGCTCGACAGGCGCAAAATATATGTTCAAATGTTCAGATAACCGACAGTGACCAAAATCGGGACGTATGTCACTGCAGCCAATCAAGTGGGCATAGCGTCTTGTGAACGCTACACGAAGACGAATGCGGTGAATCATGCATGTGGTGTTTCGCTTCAGCTTGTGAGGCATACGGAACTTGATTTCTGGGTCCCATTTATGAAGCCGCTTATACCGGCGTTCTGGTTTGTTCCAATGCTCTAAGATGGAGTTGTGCATTACGCGCCGAAGTAGGCCGTTAGTGTCTGTTAGTGAAAACGCAATGCACACTTCCGGATCATTATTTAAAGCTGTTTTAGCTTCAGAGTCAGCCTCTTCATTCCCCATTACGCCACAGTGAGCTGCTATCCACTGGAATGCTACATGTCCATTTTTCGTAGCAATGCCAAGAAGCCCTGCAATTTCTATAGATAAAGTAAGATGCGGGCCTTGTCTCATGATGCAATCGATGGTTTGAAGAGCAGCTTTGGCATCGCGGGATATCGTCCATCGACGAGCGGGCTCTGAGGAAACGAATCGTATTGCCTCCCGAATAGCAACAAGTTCCCCTGCAGATGATGTGGTCTTGTGATCTAATTTGAAACCTCGAACGACGGTCATTTGCAGGATGACAAAGGCTGCGGTGGAAGCACATGACGAGGTAGAGCCATCAGTGTATACGTGTACTGCACCGCCGTACATTGTATATATGTACAGGAGGGTAAGTGCTTTATGACGATAGATGGTACAAGGGACTTGTACCATCTATCGTACCATCTCCAGATACCTGCGCAATCCCAGGTATCTGGAGCCTAACAAGCGGTCTAGGAAGGAGCCACGGAGGTGTCCCATGAACACATGTGGGAGAGAATTTTGATGGTATAATGTTCTCGTGCCGCGATATAGCTCTTGACTAACGGCAGCCTGGGTGGTTAGCAGGGAGTGCTGATAGGGGATGTTGCCTGTGTCTGGTCAACAGGCGAATATGGGCTCAAAGGGGCTCGCAGAGCATATACACATTTATGGGACAAGCCCGAGCTTCAGCGATAGTTCCATTGGTTGATGTGCAGCGTGGTAGGCCCAAGCATGTGCGCAGCCCTGAAGCTTGGATGCTTTCTAGGCGTTCTTTAGCAATAGAGAACCCTCTATCGCTTTTCAGAAAAACGTAAGCAATACTATATTGTACCTGCTTTGCACGCGTACTGCAATCGCTGGCAGACTAGCGTTATATATTTTGGCTTTCAGAAGAGCTCAGCAATGATTCGATGTATTTGTGTTGCATCCAAACGTATTTGAAGGCTTTTGCTATTAGAACAGAGACCTGAGCTAGTTGGTAAGTATTCATTCTAAAGAGACACGGCGTGCAAACACGGACACAAGAAAGAAGTCAGGACACCACAAACACCGAATAAGAACTGAAGAGACGCACAGCGGCTTTCGGTAGTGTGATAGGAATTTAGCGTATTTGAAGTGCGTGGCCAAGTGCACGTGCATATAATGGCGCGACAATGAAGACACCGATGAGCGGATCTCGCGCTGGACAGTCGGCCATTCATTTTATACCCGCGCTGGGGGATTGGCCTAGAGCCGGATAGTTTTTAGAATACCAGGGTTTCAAGGATCTACTCTACTCTGCATTTTTGTACCCTTTCCTTCACCAAGTGAATTAAGTCTTTAAGCAAGGCACCCTCCGATTCATGGCCTATCCCCCGAAGTGGGTTATGCCAAATGTATGAGGAACAAAAACAACAGTCGGCCATAACTCTAGCCTGAGCTGCCTGGGCGGGACCGGCGTTCACAATCAAGTGTGCGGCTACCCAAGACTCGGGCCCTGGGTCCTGTGTGCAACCGGAGTTGGCGTTTCCCGGTGCAGCCGAGCCGTGTCCTGGGCGGCAACTGTGTTGGGCGACGTTCCAGACCACCCTAGCGCCGGGCCTCCGTCCCAACGTACGCCTGGGTCTTCAGGTGACAGCGTCGTTGTGCGGGCCGACATGCCGTAAGTGTGTGTGTGCCGTCGCTGCGCCGACAGACCCCACCGACTAGATGTTAGACTGGAATGTGTTATGTGTTTGTGCTTGTAAAACGTGCCCGTCATTTCCTTCCCGCATCCACATTAAAGCCTCTATGTCTCCGTGAGACCTTCCTTGCGTGCAAGAGGCCTGAGCCCACATCATCATCACAATTTCGGCGAGCCTGCCGGGATCCTCAAGCACACAAGAGGGAATGATAGAGTTTGAGACGCTTTACGCCATAGACATGGACCTTGGAGTGACGGGAACGGAGCTCAAGCGCTGGGCTGACGCGGAAATCGCGAGAGAACGGGAAAAGCCTGCGCCAAATCGCGAGGACGTGGAAGAGCAGGCAGAGCAAGACCGCCGGAGGTTGGAGGACGAAGAACGCGTGCTCAAGCTCAAGATCGAGCTCCAGGAAAAGACTGGCAGTACACAAGGCGCGTCGACTGATGCCATTGCGGGACAGTCACTTAGTAAGGCGTCTCCCGACGTGTTAAACCCCCACAAATTGATTCCGCCGTTTAACGAGAAACGGGATGATGTAGACGCGTACTCGAAGCGCCTCGAGTGAGTTGCGACAAGCAAAAAATGGCCCCGCTCGACATGGGCGCTCTCCCTCAGCCTGTGTCTGACAGGAGAGGCCTTGATGGTCATAGGGTGACTCGACTCCAATGCAGCCACGGAATACGGCCAACTATAGGCTACCCTACTACAGCGCTTCCGGTACACCGATGAGGGATACCGAGAGAAGTTTCGTACCGCAAGGCCTGAAGACAACGAAGCCGGCCTGCAATACGCGACTTTCGACTCTCTTCGAGATGCCATGATTGCTCAGCAGTTCGTGGCAAGCTGCTGTGCGTCAGTGCGAATATTCCTCAAAGAAAGAAACTGCAGGACTCTTGACTCGTTGGCGAACAATGCAGATTGCTTTACAGATGCACAAAACTTCACCACTCTCGGCAAGTAGAAGGCCCCCAGGCAGGTCGCCGCGGAACCTTCCGGGTTGACAGAATTTTCCAAGAAGACGTCTAGGTCCACTGACCAGTGCTTACTGTGCGACAAGGCTGGCCGTCACGCTGCATAGTGCTGGTCCCGAACGGCGGAAGAAAATCCTACAGGACACGGATGGTTCCGCAGAAGTGGACAAGGAGCAGATCCCCCGAAACAAGAAAATGGACATGCGCTATGTATGCTAGGCCCATAACAAGCAGGAAATTCGAAGGACGATAATGGAAATGTAACACGACCAAGCGACGAGAAAATATTTATTTTATTTTATTTATTTATTTCATTATACTGCCAACCCCAAATGAGGTTTTTACAGGAGTGGGTACATTTAGAGTAAAACAGCAAACACACATAATTGTTATAGTGAAAATGTAGATGAAGACGGAATCGCATAAGTCTGTACAATTCATACATAGATGTCTTGACAGAGAAGTAGCTGATGTCATACATGCTAAACAAAGAAATATACATAGGTTACAATATATTCACTGAGGTTACAGCATCCTTGGATTCATCGTACGTTACAGGTATAGGGAAAGCAAAAAACAAGCAGGAAACTATTTAGGAATCAATCTGAAAATGTCAAGCATCTAGATCGGTGTTGCAATGGACAGCTCGGATAGTTCTAGAAATTTTTGTACTGCCGTTTGGAAAACCGTTGAGGCGTCTACAGCATTCTACCCACGCACGGATAACGGAAAAAAGGAATAAAAGAAAGTGTTGTTGCAAAGAAATTCTTCAAGAGGTAGTGGGTGTTTGTTTCGAGTGATCTTAGAATGCTTATATTGATGTGGTCTGATGCTTTGACCCTAAATGAGTTCTGCAAAAGTAAGTAGACAAACTTTAGACGATGGAGTTTCGATCTGCTGGATCAGCGAGCCCTGAACGTCGCAACAATTCAGTAGGTGAATCTGCACGCCGGTGCCGGTTGTAGATAAATCGTGCTGCTTTGCGCTGCAGCCTTTCCAGTGTTGAGATGAAGGTAGACGTGTACGGGGGCCATACAATGTTCGCATATTACAATAGCGGACGTGTAAGGGAAAGAGGGAAAGACAGAAGTTCTATCTCGGGGGGGGGGGGGGGGGGGGGGAGTCTTTCAAGGCACGTTTAAGAACGAAGAGCTTCTTCATGGCTTTTTTTGCTACATGCTGGACGTGCGTTGTCCAGTTCAAATCGGATGTGATGTAAATACCCAGATAACGGTATTCGTTAACAGAATGCAGTGCCGTGCTATCGGAACCATAGGTGAATTTGAGCGGAATTTTTTTCTTAGTAAGTGACATGGAAACGTTTTTTTCTTTGTTAATGGTCATGTTCCAATCATGACACCACTGGAATACAGTGTTTGAGGCACCGTTAAGTTTAATTTGATCAGAAATCTGTTTGACTTCGTGGTAGAGCACGCAGTCATCTACAAATAATCTCATTTTGACTTCACACTGGTTGGCTATATCATTAATAAAGAGTAAAAATAGAAGTGGTGCCAGCACGGAGCCCTGCGGAACCCCGGATAGTACGGGAATAACATCAGAGGCGTGTCCGTGAAGTTGCACATATTGGTAGCTGTCAGCTAAAAAATGGGCGATCCATTTCGTGACACGTCCATTACCAATTAGATGCTAAAGTTTGTAGACCAGTTTCCGGTGTGATACACGGTCGAACGCTTTAGAGAAATCAAGAAAAATTATGTCAAATTGGGACTGATTGTTGATACCCTGTGCAAGAAAAATTGGACAAGCTGCGTAACAGTGGATAGTCCGTTTCTAAAGCCGTGCTGGCAAGGGTGGAGTAGATCGTTGTCTTCAACATATGGAGTTAGAAATTTCAGGATAATATGCTCGAGAATTTTACCGCTTGTACATTGTTAGAGGTGTAGGCCGGTAGTTGTTTGGGCATTATTTATCACCGGACTTGTGAACAGGAATTATCTTAGCAATTTTCCAATCTGAGGGGATTCGACATTCTTCAACTGATTTCTGATGTATGAGACAAAGATATTTGCTACAAGGTACAGCGTAACGTTTCAAAAAAATCATTAGTAATGTTGTCCGGACCACTGCTTTTGTTTCCGTCAAGGTTCAGAAGCAAAGATAGCACTCCCTTCTTAGAAATTATAGGGCTACTGGTCAGTTTCTCGTGTTCAAATGATGGCATGAAAGTCTGGCTAACATGGTTGTTTTCGTTGCTGTCAACAGTGAAGACAGAGTGAAAGTATTTATTAAAAGAGTCTACTTTAGCTTTCCCGTCTGCAGCTACCATTGGGGCACTTGATTTTTGCTTCGTCTTCAGGTACCGCCAAAATTTGCTTGGCGAGGATTTATTAAAGGTATGCATGGTAGTACTTCAAAACTGTTGTTTTGCACATCTTGTTGCATGCTTAAGCTGGGTGTTTAAAAAATCGAGACGAGATCGGTAGTTACGAATAATACAATTTTTACTGTGCTTTCTAAGTCTCTTATTCTTTCGTTTTATATGAATTATCTATCGTGTTATCCAGGGATTTTGTTTGTTCGTAGTTTTCTTGACCGTGGGGACGAAATTGCTGATGCAATAATGGATGATTTCTTTGAAGTGCGACCAGATCCTATCAATGTTTGACTGTTTATCAAGACATACATTGGCGAAATCATCGTATTCGTGAACAAGATAAGTCATGATAGAGTCATCGTTAGCTCTGCTGAAAACAAGGATGCGTTTTTCAGCACTATGTGGACGAGCAAGGCCAGCTAAGGGCAGTTTACACAATATTAAATCATGATCTGACAGACCGTGAAGGCCTTCTATTGTGGTGTTGCTGCTTAGAAAGTGGTCACTAACGAAAATTAGGTCTAATAATGAGCTACTGTGGTTATGAACACGAGTCGGCGCATCAACAATGTGAGTAAGGTTGAAAGTAAACATGAAATCTGTCATCTGGTCGGTAATGGTTGTTTCAGGGTTAAGACGGCTCCCGTTTAAGTCGGGGAGGTTAAAATCTCCGGCCATAATAATCCTACCACAGGAAGCATGCCTAAGCATGTGTTCAAATAACGGGTCTAGATACATTGTATCGCTATTTGGAGGCCTGTAGACGGCTCCGACAACAACAACGCCATCGGTTAAGTGTTCAAATCATGGCGCTCCGAAATATCAATAGTAAGCACGACTCTAATGAGCCCAAGGCGCAATCCGCCTCGTGCGCTGCTGCTTTCAGTTGTACTGGTGGCGCCACCAACTGCGAACGGTGGCGAAAGGTGGATACGCGCGGCTCATGGAAGCCGTGGGTAAAGCGCCTGTTACTCTCCGTTTTTCTATTCATGTTTCATTCTGGTTTGATATTTGTACTGCCGACGCTGCTCCACTAGACAACCATGCCGTCTGTTACGTCGATTGTTTTATATTATTTGTTTCAAAATGACAGGCCCGCTTTTTATGCGGGCGCGCGATTCACTGCGTACGTTTCTTGCGTGCATGTGTCCAAGTTTGCGTGATCTGTTAACACAGATGAAATAAAAACTGTTGCAGTACAAAACAGCATTCTTGTTTTATTGAACACCCCAAACAGTACAACAAGAATGGCTATTACGGCTGTATGCCTGCTTAAGAAACGCACATAAGGCACGCGTTTTTATCTTCGCCAACACTCGTAGCAGTCAACTAGGCCAAGAAAACCAAAATCTAACTTGCTCAACGTTTTAACAGCCGTCACACAGCTGCATAAAATGCGTGAAAGTACTTTAGCAAATGCCCAAAAAACATTCACACAGCGTTTTTTTTGTTCACAGACCGTGTTAACATATGAGAAAGTTCTAACTGCATTGCAATCACATATTTCGGAATATCTAATCACTTTCACCATTGAAGCCACAATTCTCTAACACATGCGCTTTAGATTGAGCGTGGCATTACTCAGACTTAAATAGGAAATGCGCACGCGTGGCATTACTCAAATTTATACAGGAAATGCGCACGCGTGTAATGTATCTCGTTTGCTAGATTCTCCTTTGGTACGTGCAGCTCAACATAAAATGCGATTCTGGAAGTAGTGTTGGTGGAGTAGCGAGCATATAGAAGGGCAACTACTTACAGCTTCACTTACCTTTGCAAAAACGGTATTCCAATTGCAATTCAATATTAACCGACGCAACAAAGATAACACCACACTTGTTGCACACAGGCGTACCAGGTTGACGCGCGAGGCCAAGCGCGGTATTTTAAGTGTAGCACAATCGTGCGCGTAAGGTACGCTAGAATATTCTGGCACAATGTCGTCAAGCTTGCAGTCACTTCAGCGGTTCCCACGATGTAGCACCAGTTGACGTCCTCGCGTCATCAAACTGCTACGACGCCGAGAACTACACACACAGCTGACTTGGAAAAACGCGGTCTTGCAGGAGGCCATCTTGTCCAGCAACCAACGGACAAAAGTACACAGCTGAGGCGCCTGAAACATTGCTGTTGATGAGATGGCAGCTGAATGAAATCAAGGCTCATCGTCCGACGTGTGGCCACCGCCTTAACACAATAATAACGTTCCAACGTTCAAGGAAGGCGCGACGAAAGCGACGAGCCCAGCCGGTCTTATCGGGTGCGCTACTAGGGTGGCTAGCGCTACTGCACAGTGCACAGCGCGCGCTCTCACGGCCACCGAAAGAAATAAAAGAAAGTGGAGAGAGGAGTTAGCTTGGAGCATGGCCAGTCGGTGGAAGAAAGAGGACGTGTTGCGTCGTCGGTGTGGCGTATTGTCGAGAGATGGCGCTAGTTCGTTTTTGCGCAACGGTATCGCAAACTTCATTGAAAATGCATGGGATCCTATGGGGGTTTGTGAGAGGGTACAACCGCCTGAGCCGAGCGGTGGCGCCACCGTACCGATGCACGAGGCGGATAGTGAAAGCGAAACGTGCCAGTGGCAAGAGGATTCCTCGAATCGCAACCGGCGTCCGTCTTAAGAGACACTGGCTGCAACACTGTAATGTTGCGGCACGCCTTAATTTCAAAGGGTAAAATGACTGGAACAGGAAGTCCGGTGTTCCTGCAGGACCGCACGATTTGTTGTCTACCAGGAGCGGTGGGGTCCTTTGCCAAGTTTTGAACTTTCATTACCTGTGATGGAACTTTAACTACCGGTGATGTCATTCAAGATATTTTTCAAGACCTTTATAGGGCAGAGAACACGAACAAAAGTTAATGACATACGATTTGGCGCATCTACCTGCGCACTGTAATGACTGCTCCTGTGAGCCGCAGTTTCATGAGATAAAGATTCTGGGCAGAAGCCAAGATCAGAAAGCCGGAGAGCTGTTAGAAGCCTAATATATTATACAGAAAAGTGGCGACTGTGTAGGCGATACATTCATTAGATTATTTCAATATAAAATATGTTTTTCTAACACAAAAGTGTTTTATGCCGGTGTCCACCAAAGTTTTCAAATGGCAAAGAAAAAAAAACATTATAAGAAAAAGTTCCGTTGAACCCATGACCTCCGGTCCGCCACGACGGCTGGCGTTTCGCCCACTGAGCTACCGCCAAACACATAACGGAGGCTACGTGAACGGGCCTTTTATCTTTCACACTTTCCTCTCACAGTGCTCTTGCATGGATGGATGGATGGATGCTATGAGCGTCCCCTTTATGACATGTGTGTCACCAGGCTCGAAAAAGAAAAAAAAAATCACAGCATATCCACGGGGTGAATGATGATGAGTGGGGCGAAGCTACGGAGGGAATCATCTGTAAACCGTGAAACTCTTCCGTCAAATGCGCCCAGTACATAATATAAAGAGTGTGAAACATCGTGTATATATTAAACATCAAACATTTATTGTACTGTTGGTTTACGTGGTCCCTTCATTATCACTTGTGATCGGTGAAATGCAAGGAAGAAGTCCGCTCCCGAGCGAAAGAGCGCCAAGAGCGACCGCATTCCCCGCTCGCCCTGTGCGAATTAAAGGCAAGGCTAGAGGGAAGACAGGACGCGCGTTCCACGACGCGAGGTCGGTAGCATGCCCAACGAAAGCCAACGGAACGCGATCGTGCAAGTGCTCCGGCTTCGCATCGCCTCATGGTTCCATTTAGCGTCCCAAAACCAAACATATTGCTCAAGGTGTGCCTTGCGTTTTTCGTAGAAATAATTTCTTTGTCATGTACATTAAGACGAAAAGTTGAAAGCTCACTAGAGTGTATCGCCCGCAAAGTATGTCTTTTAGTGTGATTTAACTCTCGTACGGCAGGGTCCTCGCGCCGTTGCCGGTCCACCTCGCCCGTTGACGATCGGGCGAGGTGGCTAAATACAACTACTACACTTTAAGAAAAACATCTGGCGTTCTTTCGTTCTGCTTTTACAAAACATCTGGCGTCTTTCGTTGGTTTATTTCATCAATCAACGGCGTTTTGAACAAAATTTTTATTGTTTAATCACGCACAGGAGAAATCTCACCAGGCACTACCTTGGAGGTAAACAATGGCTGCTAATGGCAATGAGAGACAGAAGAAGTCGGCTTTTAGCTAACACTTACACTTCTACTTCTACTAACGTTTCCTACTGGAACATGCCAATGGCTGCTAATGGGGAATGAGAGACAGAAGAATTCGGCTTTTAGTTAACGCGCACGCTGCGAACTTTTTATTGTTCAACAACGCACAGGAGAAATCTCCCACCGGCACCACCTTGGAGGTCAAAGCGTAAGACTTGTTACTCACTACTACGACCACGACGAGGGACGAACGGGTGCCGCCTTAAGGAGCTTCGCCCCTAAAAAACGCGCCGTTGCAGCGACTGTCCCTTTCGGCGCGTTTCCAATATAAGTGCAATTTCGTTTAACACACCGCGAGGTGGTGGCTTCAGCCCAAGCGTCGCTCATAGCGTCCATCCATATCGAGAAATAGCTCTCCGACGCCCGCCTGGCGTTCGCACCGCGTTCCCCGCTCGCCCTGTAACTGCCAGGCTAGAGGACAGACACAACGCGCGTAGCGTTTCTCTTCGCGTTTCACGACGCTTTGGGAGAGTGCATACCGAGTATCATTGTTTATTATGTGCTTGTTGATGCCATATTTGCGCGGGATTCACCATATGCGGTGTCCACGTATGTGCTAAGAACTTCAGCTAACGCAAGCTTTAAATCATGATCGTGGGCGTTAGTCGTCGGTACGGATATGTGCCACTAGGCGTCAACGTGAGTGCGCCCACATCAGGCGGTGCTACATCTGCCAAACAACAATGCACTAAAGCAATCAACTACTTCTGTGGCGATACGTTTAACTTTCGTGATATACCGATTCCTATGACAAAGGGATCAACCATCTTTTTTATAAGTGTCTGCCCCACTAAGCTGATGGGTGAATGTAACGGTTTCTGCGCATGTCACAAGTCCTTATATATTGCTACGTCTTTCCATGAATAAACGAGTTGAAAGTTTGCCGCCCATGTTGTCGTACCTCCCTCTTTCCTCGTCTTTTGCGTACGGTTAAGATGTTAAACAGTATGCACAAGTGATCTTACGTTACAAAGTGGAAGCTCCTGCTTCCGTTGTCACAGTTAAATATCCGATTGCCAACCAGCTCTTAACTTCCTTTCTAAGCTAAAATCAGCGCATATCTGCCATTTATTTTATTGATTTTGTGCATACTATTGGAACAACTGCATGCAGTGAAGATTCAGTTCTGCCGAGGCTCTTAAGGCGGATGAAAGTTTACGAAAAATAAAAAAAAGCCTACATATTTTTTAAAGCACAACACAGCGTTGGAAGAGCAGTACTTTGCTTTCTGAACCGTAGGAAGGGTTCTTTATTAGAAATTCGTATGATTCTGCTTGGTAGCATCGTGTTACAAATCACGGAATGGTCATCTCTTTACCACTCAAGAAACACCCTAACCAAGAAAAAAAATGGGCAGCTATGCACTAGTAGTGCGTAGACGAAGGAAGCGGCGGAGCTGGTGGCGTTACCCTCCTCTTTTCCCTCCTCCTCACCCACACTTCCCTTTCCCACCCCTTGCTATACTATAGTATACAAGACAGCTTCACTGACGTGATACCTGGTAAGGTGCGAACACCGACGTGTCCCATAGAGACACGTCAATAGCAATGAAAGGACAGCGTCCTCTCGTTGCTACAGAAAGCGTCGCAGACAGTGCCCACCGCAGAAACAGAGCTTTTCTTAAGCCAACGCGCCGTCTTATTTGCCACTTGCTTTACCGTGACGGCCGACACCGTGACGGGCTACGACGACAAGAGACGCCGACAGCCCGAGAGCATGAGGCGCTTCGCATCTAAAAAGATCTTCCCACTGACGACACCTATTCATAATTATGCGGCAGATGAAGGTGAAGACCTTTAAACGGGCAAAAATTAAAATGATCTTTTAAAGAACTTATTTCCGTTTCTCTCTAAGGGAGCCTATATTGTACACATTCTCGTTTACTGTGCACGTAAGGGGAATGCAAGGGCTTAGTTTGATCACTCTTCGTGAGTGTCGTACCAGCTTGAAGTTGTCCGGAGAAAGTTCGGAACGTTATTGTGAGTTAAGAAAGCGCATATTTGTGGGGATAAATGTGTAAAATGTACTGTAAGCACAAAGAAGAAGTCATTACGAGTCACCAGCGTAGTTTTTCAAGGGTGAACGTTGGCCCGGCTGTAAAGAAAATTGAATATACATCGAAAGAATAGATGAGAGTTACGTAACCGGTCGTTAGCAGATTATCTGCGGCCCAAATGCGCCGAATGTTTGAATGACTCAAAGTGCATCGTGGCTCAATAATTGGTGAGCGCGCTTATTCAGATTAAGTAACCGTTAATTAGGCGACGAAATTGGAGAAAGTTCTGAAAAAAAGTGCGCATCTGTAAGTGACAACACATTCTTCAATTACGGTTTTATCATACTGATATTTGCGCGTGAATACCTAAGGTGGCATTATTTTTATTTTTATGTGTTTTGGTGGGTTTGTTACATGTCACTTCTTCGGGGTACCTGTGGCTAGTTCGGTGTAAACTTCAGTAATTTTCTATTTTTTAATGTGTAGTAAAATAGTAGTACCGCTATAGCAAGGGATGAGAGGAAAAACTTTGTGTACTCGTGCCTATATAATAAGTCGGCAAACTCCCTCACGAGTGAACTCAGACTCAGATCGAGCCTCGCGTCTTAGTATGAGTGAGTCCGGTTGAGGAAAATTTAGATGAGTCTTAGTCCGAGTGAGTTCGTTTTGAGACGCTGTTCGCGAAGCTGCAATTACGATTAGGTGAATAACACGCCCCAAACCATGCGTCAGCTTGCGCAAAGCAAGCTTCTGCAGCATAGAATAAAAAAAACATGCCATCCTGCCTCTGGCCTTGTCATGCCTTGTTATGACACTGGCTGGAGGATAAACGCACAGGATACATTTAGAGGTCCAAGAGAGAGTGCAATAATGAAGCGAAAGAAGGAGCGCCTACATCAAACATACAGGACCCGCATACCCTCTTCCGCGCAAGCAAAACTGAACATTCTTCATGAAACAGTGCGAACAAACAGACAACAGAAGACACAGGACAGTTCCCTGTCTATCAACTGGTTTCTTTACTGGAAATAGCAGAGTATATATAGAAGCGTTGACTGCTGGACCAATTATTGCATCATTGTGAAATCGCTGAGCGACACAAAACCCAGAACAGGAAGAGCGCCTATCCTGTCCAGAAGGTTTCTTCCTGTTCTCTGTTTTGCGTCGCTCAACAACTTCACGGAGTATATAGCATAGGCACAGGCAAACTCACTCGTGAGTCGATTCACTCAGACTCACTGAGACTCATATCGAGCAGTTACTCTGAATTTGAGTGAGTCTTGTTTGGAAAAATTTGGGTGAGTCTTAGTCTGAGTGAGCCCTAAGCGAAAGATGTATTTCTTGAGTGAGTCTGGGTAAGCTCCATTTATTTTGCCGACCTATGGTCTATACTTGGGCTAATGCGGTCACTGACCACATAACACTACACGCCTTTGGATTCATCGTATATTAGTGTGTTATGAATGTTCCTTGACATGGTAGCCTTTAAAACATGGCCAGTTTATTTCCGCCTCATCTCAGTAAGAAACACTCATTGTTTTGAAAATTATCGCAGGTTCGCTGCTAACGCTGACGGCGTCATTCAGTTTGATGGCAGGATTGGAATTGCAGTGCGGTAATATTAAAGTGTGTAGCTTTGTAATATTAAATTTTGTGGTGTTTGTGGTTAATTGAAACAGAGCTTGCCTTTGCGCGAAAAATCAAAACATCTCGAATGCGGTTCAACAACATGCGCGCTAACCAGTGCCACACAATTACTTATTGCAGCGAAAGCTGTTATGAGATCACAACAAGGGCCGTTTTTGGCGCCGTAGTTGTCCGCCGCAGGTGTCCGTAACCACTATCGCTCGAAATAAGACAAAAGAAACGAAATAAGAAAAAAATGTCCAGAATAGGGCGAGGTTCGAACCTGGGCCTTCTGCGTGAGAGCGCACTATCCTACCTCAGAGCCATGCCGGTGCTTGAAACTGCTTTGCAAAAAGACCCTATACAGTCTTCATGTCGAGAAGGAACCACATTAACATATGTAATGTAGCGTGGTAGAAGAGTAAAATATTAACCAAATGTCACACAATGCGAATTCTGCAACCAGGCGTCACACAATGCGAATAGCACAATGAGTGAGTTGTTGAATGCTTCCAACCCATTACAAAGGGCTCTGCCATCATTCTTCATCGTCATTAGCCACAGAATAAAAAAAAGTGCACATAATGCCTTACAGGTGTTCAGTAGGTATCACGGTTCTGCGCAGAATGACGAAAAATTGCGTAGTGGCTGCTTCCTTCCTTCACAAAAATCATGATTTATAGCCATGACGTATTGTATAGCGCGAACGAGGACGGGCGCTCGTCGTCGTTTTTTCTGTCTGTCCAAGTACCCCGTTCGCGCTATACAATACTTCATGACATACCAACTAGCCCAAACCGCCAGCCGTCATGATTTATAGCGTAGTGGCTTCCTCGCAAGTGCACTTCTATTGGTTGCCAAGGAAGCCCATAAGGCTCCCATGATCCATTTCCTCAGGGTCTCAATAAAGCTAATTCCCCCTCTCTATCCCTTTCTCACGTAAGCTTATGTTATAAAGCGTGGTGGGAGAACGAAATAACGACCGGGCGTCACACAATGCGAATTACATAACTAGTGGGCCATTTAAAGCTTCCAACCCATTACAAAAGGCTCAGTCATAATTCTTCATCGTCATCAACCGTCGCGTCAAGAAACTGCACATAATGATTTACAGATGGTACCTCGCTTCTTCGCAGAATGACGAGTAATGTCGTGGTGGGTGCTTCCAACTTCACAAAAATGAACATTTGTGGCGTAGTGGGTACGTTGCTAGTGTAGTTGTATTAGTAGCCACAGGAGAGTTTATAACGGGCTCGAGAAATACCGCTCTTCGAGCTTTCGCTGTGACTGTGCTGCGCTTTCCGCGCAGGCCTGGCGTTTTTTAATTGTTTCGTTCAAAATAACTTATTTGGTACTGTGGCCAGCGCTAGGTAACATTTGTCAGAATCACTCCTTATTTATGTTGCTTGGAGAAGCTGGTCTGTTCGGCCACAGCTGCTGAAACAACCAGTGTTAAGCATGTACAGTTGCCGATTAACGCGTATTGTCGACACAACATTAAACATTCCTCACT
>NW_023614657.1:0-32175 GCF_013339695.2 Rhipicephalus sanguineus
CCCCCCCGACACCGGGCCCCTCTGCTTTCTTGCGGTTACGCCGTCACGGGCCTTGCACGTTTATTGTCCACGCTGCAGCCCGCCTCTCGCGTCCACCTGTCACCAGCCGCCTCAAGCCGTGCCTTCTACGACCCACCTCCACCTATGTCGCCGACGTCACGCCCACCTCCAGCTACTCGCCGCTCTCCGTCTCCCCGACGTCGGGTCACTGTCACCCATGCGGCCTCGTTCGGTCGCACGAGTGCAGGAAACTAGTCGTCGCAGTCCCAGGAGGCAAGGGCTGCGACGCTATCGAACTGTGAAAGCCCTCAGCGAAGTCCATCGAATGTAATCGACGTGCTTGTGGACGGTGTTCGCGCATCGGCCCTTATCGATACTGGAGCCGCTGTATCCGTTATGGACGCAAAACTTTGCCGCTTACTTCGAAAAGTGATGACGCCACTTTCTGGTATGTCCCTTCGTACCGCGAGCTCCCAGAGTATTCATCCCACAGCAGTATGCACTGCTCGCGTCGTCATTCAGGACGTTCTGTACGACGTCGAGTTCATCATAATTGCGGCATGCTCTCACGACGTCATCTTGGGATGGGATTTCCTCTCCCGCCACGACGGCCGTAATTCGTTGCGCACCAGCCGAAATCGAACTCTCACCGTTCTCACATTTGACGCCGACAGACAGTCCATCGGCAATGAGCAAGATCCTCGTCCAAGACGATACGAAAGTGCCTCCAAACTCGTCAACGGCTGTGTCGGTCTACTGCGCCGGTCTCTCCGACACCACTGCACTCCTTTCGCCATCTGCCCGCGTCTGCACTAGGAAAGGGTTGCTGGTACCTTTTGCGACCGTGCGAGTCACTCAGGCACACCACTATTTTTGTTACCAACCCATCCCGTGCATTGTTACGTTGGTTCGAGGGGAATGTCTCGGCAAAGTGGAACCCGTTGAAGACGCACAAGTTCCTGGACGCACCCGATGACTCGCACTGTACCAGTTTCCGCACCATCAGTGCTGTTTCCACGTCTGATTCGTCACCTACTGATGTATTTGGTCCCTCCATTGCTGACAACCTTACGTCGGTCCAGCGTTCGCAGCTTCTTGCTTGTTGGATGAATTTCTTCATTCTTCGATGTCGGGCAAACTTCCCTCGGCCGCACGTCCGCTGTTACGCATCGCATCGACACTGGCGCCAACCACCACGCGGCAACGTCCATATCGCGTGTCTCCCACAGAACGCCGGGTAATTACGAAAAGTGGACGATATGCTTCGACGCGATGTAATTCTCCCCTCCGACAGCCCATGGGCGTCTCCTGTTGTTCTCGTTACGAAGAAGGACGTTCTGTGCGGTTCTGTGTGGACTACCGACGGCTCAACAAGGTCACCCGCAAGGATGTTATCCACTGCCGCGAATCGACGACGC
Organism: Rhipicephalus sanguineus; assembly: GCF_013339695.2. NCBI lineage: Eukaryota > Metazoa > Arthropoda > Arachnida > Ixodida > Ixodidae > Rhipicephalus > Rhipicephalus sanguineus. The sequence goes on from NW_023614657.1 coordinate 1,419, forward strand.
GATTGACAGCCTCCAAGGAGCAGAATTCTTTTCATCTCTCGATTTGCGCTCGGGTACTGGCAAGTACCCATGGCTGATGACGCTCGACCAAAGACAGCCTTTGTCACGCCCGACGGCTTGTACGAGTTCAACGTCATGCCGTTCGGTCTGTGTAATGCGCCCGCGACCTTCGAGCGCATGATGGACACCGTTCTGCGTAACTTGAAATGGCACACGTGCCTGTGTTACCTGGACGACGTCGTCGTCTTCGCTCCGGACTTCTCCACGCATCTCCAACGTCTGCGGCATGTTTGACACGTTTGAGCAACGCCGGCCTCCAACTGAATCTGAAGAAGTGCCGATTTGCGGCACGGCAGCTGACAATCCTCGGCTACGTCGTGTCCAAAGACGGAATCCTTCCCGATCCGGCCAAGCTTCGGGCCGTGGCCGAATTTCCCAAACCTACGTCCGTCAAAGAACTGCGCAGTTTCGTCGGACTGTTCATACTTTCGACGCTTCATACGAAACTTTGCCACCATCATATCGCCGCTGACGAAGCTCCTTGGAAGTAACGGACCCCTAAATTCGTGGTCGTCCGAGTGTGACGACGCGTTCGCAAAGCTCCGTCGTTTGTTGACGTCTCCTCCATACTACGTCACTACGACCCTACGGCCCCTACGGAGGTACACACGGACGCCAGCGGTGTAGGCCTCGGCGCCGTCCTTGCGCAACGCAAACCAGGGTTCCCCGAATATGTCGCGGCATACGCAAGCCGTACGCTTACCAGAGCCGAGACCAATTACTCAGTCACGGAAAAGAGTGCCTGGCGATCATATGGGCCCTTACAAAGTTTCGACCTTATTTGTATGGTCGCCCATTTGATGTCGTCACCGACCATCATGCACTATGCTGGCTGTCGTCATTGAAGGATCCCTCAGGCCGTCTCGCCCGCTGGGCACTTCGCCTGCAGGACTACGACATCCGCGTGCTGTACCGCAACGGACGCCAGCATGCTGACGCCGACGCCCTCTCGCGCTCTCCCTTGCCTGACGACAATGCCCCGCTCAGTATCTCACATAGCTGTTGCTTCAATCAGCGTTCACACCATCGCTACCGAACAGCGCAAGGATAAATGGATCACCTCGCTGATCGACTTGCTCACTGATCCGACGGCAACACCACCCACTCGCGCGTTACGTCGTCAAGCCCACCATTTCGCCGTTCGTGACGACCTCCTGCACCGACGCAATTACAACGCCGACGGCCGCCAGTGGCTACTAGTGATACCCAGCAGTCTGCGTTCTGATATATGCGACGCCTTCCACTCCGACCCGCAATGCGCGCATTCTGGGGTATCCAAAACTTACCACCGCATTCGACAACGATACTTCTGGCGTGGGATGTACCGCTACGTGCAGAAGTCGTTCGCTCCTGCCTCGATTGCCAACGCCGAAAACCTGCAACGCACGTGTCGCCAGCAGGTCTACAACCATTACCTTGCCCTAACCGTCCGTTCGGCGCGTGGGCATCGATTGTATGGACCACTTCCTCTGAGTTCGGTTGGCCGCTGGGCCATCGTCGCTGTTGACCATCTAACGCGATATACGCCGAAACCGCCGCCCTCCCAGCGGCTACAGCGCGCGATGTTGCCTCCTTCCTACTACACCGATTCATACTGCGTCACGGTCCCCCCAAGAGCTTCTCAGCGACCGAGGCCGTGTCTTCTTATCGGAAGTCGTGGAAGCCATTCTGAAAGAGTGCCATGCTGTTCACCGCAAACTACTGCTTACCACCCGCAGACGAAGGGCTAACCGAACGCTTTAACCGCACGCTCGGCGACATGCTGTCAATGTACGTCGCCGCCGACCACACCAATTGGGATGCCATTCTGCCCTTCGTCACCTACGCCTATAACACCGCCCCTCAGAGCACTACTGGTTTTTCACCGTTCTTCTTACTGTACGGAAGGCACCCGTCGCACACCGTCGACACGATACTTCCATACAAGCCGGATTCATCTGAGTGTGCGCCTATTTCTGACACAGCCAGGCTCGCTGAAGAGTGTCGCGAGCTTGCCAAGACATTTACGACGCAGGAACAAGAGCTGCAGAAGAGCATTCGCGATGGCACCACTACTTCTGAACCCACGTTCCTTCCTGGAGCGCTCGTATGGCTCTCGGTCCCTACCACTGCAAGTGGCCTTTCTTCAAAACTGCTGCCGAAATACGAAGGCCCATACCGGGTCGTCGAGCGCACATCCCCGGTCAACTACTTGATCGAACCCATCGAACCAGCTTCGGACATGCGCCGTCGAGGGCGCGACATTGTCAACGTGGAGCGCCTCAAGGCCTACTATGACCCACTCATAGTGACGAGCTGTTAGGTCGCCGGACGGCTCCCTTTTCGTACCCAGGGTAATTGTAGAGAAGCCTTGGGACATGGTAATGGGTTACCCTCTCCAGCGCCTTCTAGTGGGTCATCCTCTTTGGTTGCTTGAAGAAAGAACGCCGCTCGCGCAGGGAGTTCGTGCCTTGCCGTGACTGTCTCCATAACTCATTGTCGTTGAGTGCTGTCTATTAAACACCTTAACAATCTATCTATCTATCTATCTATCTATCTATCTATCTATCTATCTATCTATCTATCTATCTATCTATCTATCTATCTATCTATCTATCTATCTATCTATCTGGAATACATAAGGGTATCAATACCTATAATCTAGAATATGTAATACCCCGCCCTAGCAACAGGTTTTTTATGATCCTTTATTACTCGTGCCAGTGAAACTGTATCTATCTATCTATCTATCTATCTATCTATCTCTATCTATCTATCTATCTATCTATCTATCTATCTATCTATCTATCTATCTATCTATCTATCTATCTGGAATACATAATGGTATCAATACATATAATCTAGAATACGTAATACCCCACCCTAGCAACAGTTTTTTACTACTCGTGCCAGTAAAATTGTACCATTGCACCATTGTACGAAGTGCACATGCAAGTGACTTGCAACGCTATCGAGGGAATGGAGCAAGCCACAGCATTCGTCGGAACCAGCTAGTCCGCGGGTACCTACGATGAAGCTCGGGGAGAAACCTGAAAACGTCTGACCACGCAGTAAAAGAACATATCAATATCTAAACGCGGCAACCGCCTACACAGAAAACAGCGGTTGATACGGCGAAAGATCATCGTCCAGACAACAGCATCAGCAGACTCGCGGAACTCGTCCACCAGACAGGACAGAAGCAATACTACGAGCGCGACCGTCATAGCGACAGCCACCACTGACGTCTAGGCGAACAAACCATCTGGTTCTCTGACACCAGTCATAATTACAAATAGAGAACGGGAAACCACGATAAATGCGAAGCTACATCGAAGCTGCCGCAGTCAATCCGGCGTGGCAGTGTGTCGTACGCAGAAGCAAAATACGAACGCAAGCTGTTCAGAGTAAACGACATAAAATAGATGAGTATCCAGTAAAAGTTGCGCTGTACATAATTGGATGATGTTAGTCTCGTAGCGAAGACGACAATGGAAAGATAGCGACGACGGTATACCATGGCGGTTCACACGCAGCGAGTCCTGGCTGCGGTGAGACTTGGGCGCCCTAATCGAGAACCCTGCGCACGCCTATGACTAGAACCCTCTCTGTGCGTGCGTGCGCGTGTTTTGTATGCCTTGCGCTAGAAGGAAGACATACTTCAGAAGGAATGGAAATATGTCTTAATCAAAACGACGACATGCATACTATGCAACCGCGGTGACTCGCCACCATATAGTATATGACAACATTGTAATCACCTGCTTTGACTGACCTAAACATCATCAGGCAACAAGTGTAATACGTATATATGCACTGCAGTCTACAGCACTCACGAATTGAAACACTGCATCAAGACATTCGTTATAGTAAGTGGTACGCGGTATCGCTCGAGATAACCGCGACATGTCGCTACGAATGTGGCCATTATAGTTAATGCTTGATCAGATGTAATATTAGAGTCGAAATTACATAGACATGATTCGTACTAAAGATGACAAAAGCGAAAGAATACGTGCACTTTTTTTGCCCTAAATTGTCGCGTTCAATCCGAGAGCACACTATACATTGATCGCTTTGAGAAGAAGCACACTAGCAAAAATGTTATAGGTGTTAGAATAAAGAGATGTGTTCTAAAGCTAACAATTGAAGTTAAAAACGATACTTACCAAACGACTTCCTCCATTTCCTTGAATTTCGTCCTTGCGTGGTACTGTGTTGACTTATCTCCTACATTCGATCCTTTCTTCTTTCGAGAAAATAACACGCGTGACTTCGGCCTCTCCATCGTAAATTATGTCATCTTGATACGCACATCGTGGTTGCAGCTCCAAAAAAAAAAAAGAACAAACCGAGTAACAGAAAAGTAAGCGCAGAGTGCCTGCACACTTCATTGTCACAATACCTGATGCAGAGCACGAAGCGACGAGGGTTCGCGATGTCAGTTCACTGGTGGGTTGGGAATGCGGTTGCGTCAGCTGTGCCGTAGCACACTTCTGCACGAAGCGCCTCGGATCCGAACCACCAGGCGAGGTTGTCACCGTCTCGGACACATGCACACGTGCAAGTTGCCATCTTCCAACGTTCCTCACCAGACGCGGCTCGCAACCACGAACACGACTGAGGCCATCTCCGAGCCACATATGCCTGAACTACGCCATGGACCCTGCGGCTTTCAAACAGCATCGGTAAGGTTGCTGGAATTTCATAGCGTGCTTCACGTGGTGTGTTGGCCTGCGCACAACATGCCTTATCTGGAAGGCGTCGAACAAAGGCGGAGCAACGTCGAAGCCTTGCGTTAGGCAGTCGGGCTTGAATTCACTTGTTTCGGTCGCTCGCTGCTATGGTTCAGCCGGCGACGCAACAAGCAAGATTGATTGAGATAACTTCCAGTGCAAGCGGCTAACGCTTCGCGGCGGTTTATCACCACGAATGACAATGCAAATAAAAGAAGGAGAGATGACGTTTTAAGTAACGCAGTTGGTATAACGAGAGTCCTTGTATAACATTGAAAATGCTCAGCACCTTGACCGTCTGGTTCGTCACAAGTGCGCGCGCACAGCAGTTCGAGTTCATTCGCACGGAATTGAGATGCTGAGTGTAGCTCTACGCGTAAGAGCGAGGTGTTCTGAGCAAGCGCTTCTGCAAAATTCGTTTCGACATCGTACAACTTGAGATGCAGCAGGGAGGCGTTCTTCCGGACCGCGGATGCCAGCGCTAGTTCACATTGTGGCTGTATGTCAACAAACAGTCCGCACAGTTCCATCAGTGTCGTGTTATAGGCCTAGTGCGCTGCAGTTTTGACTGAACAAGTGGCGCCGCCCGCGGCGCGGCGCGTTTCTAGTCAGTCGCGGCTGAGAGCGGGTGCGTACGGGCGGAACTATAGCAACTCGAAAGGACGAAGCTGAATCGCGGTCAAACAGGTGTGTAACTATGTATTGTGGCGTGTATCGCTGTCGCAACAGCTACAGAAACACTGTCCTTAAGCTGCCAGAAATAAAATTATATGGATTTATATGGAAGGCTCACCAGAACGAGTGATGACAGCGTCGAATAAGGGCGGTGCGACGTGCGAGATAAACAGACGCTCTTAATTTTTTAATGCTTTCCTTGCTATTACTGCGCATATTTGCTCGTTGTGGTCATAAAGTCTGCCTTCTTTTAGCCCCGATGGAGGTCTTAGGCAGCTCGTGAAGCACCGAAACCGCATATACAGTGCCCACTTCTTGCGCAACGATGAGAGAAGCTCGAAAGCCCTGCATTCTACCTGTGTGTTCCGACACGTTTTCCTGCGTGCTATGGGAAAGGTGATAGCGTGACCCTGCGACGAAGCGTTAAACATCCTCGTATCTGGAAGGGGACGCGGCGATGGCCAGAGCCACGCGCATGACAGGAAAGGGCAGGATGTGTGCTCGCACTTGTTGGCAAACATATACAAGGCAGCGACGAGCTTACACCATCTTCAGCGTCCACCCTTGCTTCTGCACCTTGCTCCCACAATGTGCAATTGGGTCTATAGACAGCTGGGAAAATGTGCAGAAATCATCTAAAGTCCGAAGGGAACGAGCCAGCGTAAAAAAAAGTGAGAGGAACGAACGTTTTTTCTCTTGCTTAGCCCGAACACCAACACACGCAGACTGATTAATATCGAGAAGCCCTGCTGAATAGCGAGAATGGATGGAAAAGTCAAAGGTCGCTCTTCGCGTAATGAATGAGGGAAGAAAAAGCACGAGCCGATCGTGCCGAGCGTTGGCGATGTTGCTGGATGGAGGCGCATCTTCGTCACAATGCCTTTAATTTAATGTAAATATTGGAAGACCTTGATAAAACTTTGATAACCTGAAGGCGGACGTCCTAGTCGACGCTCTTCACACACTTGCAACTGACTTCGAAGGGCCCCTTTGCTGACACAGTTTGCTCCCTGACGCCGCAAACATGGTTAGCGGCGTAAAGATCACTGCCGTGAAGAAGACTGCTTTTATTTTCAATAACTTTCTACCTATTCAGTTCCGCGGAATCGACACAATCACGCGCGCTGCTCGTTCCGCAATGCCATTGCTCTGCTCCCAGAGCGGCGTTCGCAGCATGCCGCGACGGGATCACGCGCGCGGCCGCTACTCGCGGCGCTGACTGTCCTAGCGCCGCAGCGCCACCATACCAGCTGTCGAGGCCTATTCGCTAGAGCGACGAACAAAGCGGTCGGACAGTAGCGGTGTAACTCCACCTCCAAAGTGGTCAACGTCTTGCTCTTCTTCACGGCATCGGCGAATGTCGAAATATCCCGTTCTGGAATTCTTATCATCAGTTCCTTAAGTAACGACGACACCTCTAAAAGTTGACTAACCGAGTGCGCACCGATTACAAGGTCTTCTCTATGGAACGAGCTGTCAAGCGATAGCTTCCGGCAGCTGGTAAGGTATGGCAGAGCGTCAGTGAAATTGCTCGGGTACCTATGGAATGTGCTGGCCACGCCTTTGATCGTGTTGCTGTTCCGCCGCAACAACGTCCCCAGATCTTCCGTGAACTTCTCATCACCTTCGTCGTCGATATTCAAAACCTGCAGAGAGCGGACGACGTCTGAACCTTGGATGCTGTGTAACAATCCTTGGCGCTGCGCATAGGAGTGCTGACGCGGGTGGGGGCGGGGGGGGGAGGCCGCCGCAAAGTCCGCCCCATACTTTGACTTAGTAGGGTGGGGGGCGGGGGGAGGCGCTGCGATGAACCTTCGCCCTCCTTGAAGGGGAACCCTGCACAAGCATATGGCGCTGCGCATCGGTGAACGATATCTTGCGAATGGCCAAGGAGAGCAGTACTCGGACCCCACTTCACACCTGCCACGGAGGGCGTAAAATCATAGCCTATGTAGCCTGCCTCGCGATCTGCTCGGCGTCGTGAGCGTAGAAGACGCTCTGTTTCTCGATGCAAGGGTGGCGATCCATGCAGAAGCAACGTGACGAGGAAGGCTGTGTCGCGAGAGGCGACCTCGGGATCGTCGAAGACGGACATGTTGGAAATTGCGGAGAGGTGTAGACTTCCTCGCCGAGACTCGGCAAGCTCGTAGGCGAGCTTATGGAGAACTCGGTTCTATCGGGTCCAAGTACCGTTCAAGCATGAATCTTCCTAATCTAAAGAAGAAGAATTTCGAAAATGTATTCGCGCATGCTTTTTTTTATCTTCTTCCATGAGAGATCGGCTGCAGTTGAGAACGCTTGAGCGCGACCGATGGCGGTGTTGTGAGACCTTGTGCGTTAAGTCACAACACATACTCTTTAGTCGCCTGTTATGGCAAGAAGCAGCAATGACACCGCGTTGTCTCGGTTAACGTCTCAGCCCAAGAGTTAAAAAAAATCAACCATGTTCTAGTGGCAACAGGGAAGACGAAGAGACGACAATAGTTGCAGTATTTGCGTTCACGTAAGGCAAGATTACGTTAAAATTAAAGCAAGATTACGTTACGTTCACAGTCGACGTTATTTTACAGCGAGTGTCTTAATCTACCCTGTACCGTAATAATATAATATCTGGGGTTTAACGTCCCAAAACCACGATATGATTATGAGAGACGCCGTAGTGGAGGGCTCCGGAAATTTCGACCACCTGGGGTTTCTTTAACGTGCACCTAAATCTAAGTACACGGGCCTCAAACATTTTCGCCTCCATCGAACATGCAGCCGCCGCGGCCGGGATTCGGATCCCGCGACCTTCGGGTCAGCAGTCGACACCCTTACCGTCGTTACCGTCGTAGTCAGTAGTAGTAATCGTCGTCGTCACGCAGTCACGTGACCTGAGGGGCGAGGGTGAGGCTCGGCGGAAAGGGCTGCGACTCGCCGAGACTGACAAGAGAAAGGCTCTTACGGAGGAGGGGAAGTTGAGGAGTAGAGTTGTACCACGGCCGTGGTTGTACCTCGCTTGGATGGGGAGAGGGAGTACGAAGAGGATAACGAATGGCGCTTGCGGAAAGTAGGTCAACAGGCGAGGAGTTGGTCTTACTTACTCCGCGGGTGTTACGCACCACCTGCTGCATCGTCTGCTCTCGTACACGGCATCGCGAGAGCTGCGGCCGCGGTGCCATGCATGAAATGCATGCACCGCGGCATGCATGTCATGCACAGTATACCAGCGTTTGCAACGCTGCTTGCGTTCCAGCGCAGCTACCTGAAGGCAAGCGAAGCCATTTCGCACAGTCGTTTGCTACGAAAGAAGTGGATCTGCCCACATCAACGCTAAATTCAGTTCGAAGCGGGCGTCCAAAACAGCCGCCATATTTTACGTACACTACGCTAACCACGCAAACACTGTAACGCTAAATCTGAAAAATACCGTGCGTGCAGTAACCGCTACGGGTCGTTTAGCGTACTGCGCATGCGCATTTCGATTCCGCTATTCCGCTAAGCCCGCTATTCCGCTAAACCCGCTAAACTATAACTGTTTAATACCGTTCTGGACAAGTGGCCGGGTGGAATGGGCCACGGCCGCACTGGAACGCTGCCGTAGCGTTGAAGCGCGGCCGTGAATGATCACATTGTCGCACGGAATCCACATGGCTTAACCTAGGGCGGACAATAAACAGCAAAGAAATTCTAAGTGATAACATTGCCGAAACTTATTAGCCAATGTAATGCCTGACGAAAGGGGCGACAGCATCTCTGTCCGATGGTTATCACGGCGTAGAACTGGCAGGATTTTTTTTTAACAGCGAAGCTGTTAAGTCAAACCATAACGACGGAACAGTGGTGCCGCAAACAACTCGCCGCGCCGTTGCCTACCAACCACAGAGGCAGGGAGTTGCTCGGAGGAGTTCACGAGAGACGGACCGTGTCCGCCCTGCGATGGCCCGCTCGCCGTTCAGGACGCGCTCGTGCCCCTCGCCGTCGACGCTCTGTGACGGCTACCTCGACCACCATGCCGTGCGCCTCTACATCGGACCGGGGGGCCGTCGCCGCCTCTGTCACCGACGTGCATCGTGCCGTGCTGCTGAATCGTGGACCCGTCCGTGAACTCCTGTGGACCGGCTCCATCTTCCTGTCTTCTTCTCTTCGTCGTTCTTGCTTGTCGATTTATATCTCTCACTTCTTTCCCTTTTCTTCCTACTTTCTTTATTCCACCTACCCCTACCCCTACAGGCGCTTAGCCGTGTCGCCAATGGGACAGACAGAAATTAGCGCTCTATTCCTTTTCCCCAAGAACCACTACTACTACACAGAGCACAGCACGCGCTCTGCGATGGAGACCGCCACGCATTGCGTCCCATGTTAAAGGCCATGGTGGCAGAGAGAGAAAATAAGATAGAAAGAAGGAGGAAACATGCATCGCGACCAGATACCGCACCACTGGCCAAGCGCGGTAGCTAAGCCATGCCAACGACGGAGTACATCGTGCGCAACCTCCGCTCACAGTGCATAGCCTGGCTGCGCCCGATCGTGCCGAGACAGCCATGGGGCGTCCAAGAAAGTGCGTACTCCCGAGGAAGAAGCCGCGCATCTCGAAGCTAGACGTGTCGGTCGACGGGGAGTACGCGCGGCCGAAGGTAACCTGTGCTTCACAGTGCGAAGCCTTGCGCTACTTAAGTGCAAGTTTCCCAATCTTTCTTTTTCTAACTTCTGGGCTTTACGAATACTCCATATTTCGAATACGAATCGAATAACGCCTAGTAAGCAATGAATGGGGCTGTCTGGTACACGTTCATGCGTGTTGTGCATATAAAACACATGCCAACGGTTCCTATACAGGCGGGGCGTGTGGTACACTGGCTACGTTGTTGCTTGCTTGCTAGACACAGATAGTCGAACGAACTGTCATCAGCTGTGCAGCTGGATGACGTAGTTTCTTAGGTGTGGGCTTGGCCGTATGACGACTGAATAGAAGAACTCACCCGGACGACAGAATGACGAACCAAAAGCAATTTCTGCAGACGTACACCGAGTTTTTTGCCTTTGTATATAGTTTCCACCCCGCACCTCCACCAAAGATGTTACGGGGAAGAAACTATATACACAGGGTATATTTAACAGCCAAAAGCGTACAACGCTGTCGCAGTCCAAGCGCGTTCCGCCCAGCACTTCGTCGTCGTCATTCGCTGCCCTTCTCCGCCCGTGACAATATGATCGGGAGACTTTTAATGAAAAGTATACCAAACAAAAATTGGAAAAAATGGCGAAAACATCGAAAATCTCTCGAAAGACGAGCCTGTTCCGATAAACAGTTTATTTCACATATTCTTGAACAGTCGCCTGTATTTCTGGAGGATTGTCAGTGCGCAGCGGCTGCACGACAGCGCGAGCCATGATTTCAAGGTCACCGCGACGGCTGCAGGCTGAACATTTTTCTGTCCTGCTACTTCCCTTTCTCCACCTCCCCTTTATATCCCATTCTCCCCCTGCCACAAAGGCACTCAGACGTGCCCTACCCTTAGCGGCTTTACCCCACCCGGGATCATTATTCGCTACCGGTGCCGTTCGTCGTGGTTCTAGTAATGGTAGTGGGAGCTGAGCGAGTTCAGAGAGAGACGTGGCCGATAGCTAGCACAGTTGGCACGCCCTTTTCGGTGACGTTAAACTTTACCTTCTCTAGGGTACGGTGCAGCCGCTACTAGACGCGGCAGTTTGTGAAAAACGCATTAATTCATGATTTTCCGCTAGTTCCTGTCTGAAATTAAAGTTGTGTCTGCCGATTTCAGCACCCAATCTTTTAATTTGGGTGAAAATCTTGGAGGCAAAATTTTGTTCCATATACCTTTAACAGGGCAATTTGCAAGGAACTGGTGCAGTGCGTAGTGTTATTGGGTATTCAGACATCCCTTCGGAACTCCATCAAGGCGTTAGCGATGGCGAGGTGTTCATCGTGCGAATTCTCAATGTGCTGAGATGAGTCGTTTGTGAGGGTGAAAGGCGCAACGACTCGAAGTGGTTACTGCGATCGGTTCTGATTGTACAATGCTTTTTTTTTTTGTTCTCTTCACCATCTCCCACAGACGCTTAGCTACGGGAGGTGAGAATGGCTGCAACTAAGGCTCCAGGAATAATGTATTTTTATCACTTCAACTTCACAGTAAAAGGGACATCACAATGGGGTCACACAGCTTGGAACTAAACTAAGACCTCGATTGCCGGGTAGCGGTTGCGCACATGAAGCGGTCGACATAGGTTAAATGTAGGGAGCCCACATATGCAGCCCACTTGTAGGTTGCATGCGTCGCCATCTCATGGATGCCACTGTCACAGGATGCCTATGCAAACCTTGTCGAAACACTTGGATGGTGTAAAGAAAGGCTTATAATAAGATGCAGTACGATGTTCAATTTTTGTTTGCTAGCAGGCGACACATCTACTATCAGACCGCTTAACAATCTGGAAAAGTTTGCTGTGGTTAACATCTTCTAAGCCTCGCCCCAAAAATTAAATGGTGTAACATCGAAATGAATTTTGATACTGTAACACGAGAGCTATAATTAACGTGAAGGCATCATTCACAATGCCTCACTCTCGCAGAGGCTGGTTTACGGACGCCGCACAGACCCATTCCTGCTGACCATGGACAAGGAGAACAAGCTGGAACTACATCGCAATGTCAAGACGTCTCAAGCTTTCGAAAGGGTGGCCCGATACATGTTTCCCATCTTATTTGGGTTCTTCAACATTGTCTACTGGTCATTCTACGTCGAGAGGTCCTATTACCCCTAACGAGCTACTTTTCCGACCCAAGCAGAAATTTAGCCACAATCTCTGCTCTTCCAGGTGGTACGTTATCTTGAATGGCATGGCGAAAGCTGGCCTAGTCCCTGTCCAATAATGTGTTTTTGTTTTGTTTTTTTCAGTAAAACAACATACGTATGAGAGGCAACGTCAGTCGTGCCAGCATCCATACATATTTTGTTCACCGAGTATGGAGCTCACGTGATCCTTGTTCCGAATAATAAGTATTCAAATCTCGAATGCTGCGAGGTGTTTTTTTTTTTTTTGCCATTTAAAAAGAGCCCACGAAATATGAAATAAACCATGAGACTGCACTCATGCGCTACCTTACTGCAATGCTATGAAACGTTTTTCGAGCGAAACAACCGGTGCGTGGGCAGTGGCGAAATGAGTGGCCAAAGCTTAGGCATTGGCTTACCAGTGCATCATCATTTTTGATGGCCACGCACGGCAAGGAAGTGCTGTTTTCCTTGATAAGCGATAGGTCGATGGGCCATGCGCCGGCTGTTTTGCTCAAAGCACAGTTGAAGCGCTGCAGTACAGTAGTGCATGAAGTTGTGAGGTGAAACTGTTTGTCCGAAGGGCGCCCACATTTACTTCCTGCTAACTCCATGTTGTGCACTTAATTATGAGGCTTCGCTAAGGAGTTCACTCAGAGCTAATGCTTGTTGGGGGACTAGTTGGTTTTGAAGCATTGTAATGAAAAAACGCCAGGCCTGCGCTGAAACCGCAGCACAGTCACAGCGAAAGCTGGAAGAGCGGCGTTTCTAGAGCCCGTTAAGCTCTCTTGGGGCTACAATACAAGTACACCTAGAAAGGTACCCACTACGCCATAAATCACAATTTTTGTGAAGTTGGGAAGCACCTACTAAGCCATTATTCGTCATTCTGCGGAGAAACGAGGCACCAGCTACACGTCTGTAAGGCATTATGTGCACTTTGTTGACGCGACGACTGATGACGATGAAGAATTATGGCTCCGCCCTTTGTAATGGGTTGGAATCTTTAAACGGCCCACCAGTTATGTAATTTGCATTGGGTGACGCCCGGTCGCTATTTCCCTCTCCCGTCATGCTGTATAACATACGTTGACGTGGGAGAGAGACGTGGGGGCGAAGAACTTTACTGAGACCCCGAGGAAATGGATCATGCGCTTATGGGCTTCCTTGGCAACCAATACAAGTGCACTTGCGAGGAACCCACTACGCTATAAATCATTGTAATTTTGAGAGGTAGGGCAGCAAGCACTGTGCCATCTTTCGTCATTCTACGGAGAGCGTTGGTACCTGCTAAACGCATGTAAGGCATTAGCGCACTTGTTGATGCTGTGCCTGATGACGATGAAGAATTATGGCAGAGTCCTTTGTAATGGGTTGGAAACATCAACAACCTACTCGTTGCGCGATTCGCATTGTGTGAGGCCTGGTTACAGAATTCGCGTTGTGCGACGCTTGGTGCTTATTTTACTCTTCTACGACGCTATATTGCATATGCTAATGTGGTTCCTTCCCGACATGAAGCCTGTATATGACATTTTTGCGAAGCAGTTTCAAGCACCGGTATGGCTCAGAGGTTGAATACTGGGCTCCCACGCAGAGGGCCCAGGTTCGAACCTCGTTCCATCCTGGAATTTTTTCTTTCTTTTTTTCTTATTTCGAGCGATACTGGTTACGGACACCGGCGGCGGCGGCGGCGGGACCGAACCTGCGAAAAACCCGGTTAAATGATCTCATAACAGCGTTTCCGAAAACAGGAAAAGAGCTCTACCACACGAGCTACGGCGGCGGTCCTCCTCCCGTCCACTTTCTGGGGTTTTTTTTTCTTTTATATACCCCAGAAAGTGGACGGGAGGATGACCGCCGCCGTAGCTCAGTGGTAGAGCATCGGACGCGTTATTCGAAGGTCGCAGGTTCGGTCCCTGCCGGCGGCAAGTCATCTTTTCGTCCACTTTACTTTCTTCACATTTACATTCTAAATACTACAGATAACACCCCCTGTACTTTCCTTGCCACAAAAATAATGCGTTATTGTCTGTTAGTTCTCATTATCTATTCTGAAGTCATTCATGCTCTGTTTTTGCATATATAGAATGAAATCTAAGGCAAGAAATATGTGCAAATTTGTTTTCGGTTAGGTTTATTTTCAGCAAAGAAAAATTATACTTTTGACGTCGCACACGGGAAGTGGAACATCGAACGACTCATCTAACATAGTAGTGCCTCCAGCAAAGTGACCATATGCAACAGTACTCTAAAGAATGAAGTTAAATGAAGACACATTTATTATGCAGGAGGCTCAATTCAGCCAAAGCTCAGTGTATATTGCTCTTTCGTAACTCCTAGTCGACCCAACTAGCAAAAACAAGAGGGTACACAATTGTGTGCGTAGCATGTCAAAGGGTTATAGTTTAAACGGCTTTCTTTTTTTGGTACATAATAACAGCAGTTATACCACACCATTCAGTTATTTATTTCAGCATTTCAAATATCAGATTATCAAAACCAAGTAGTGGTGAATATTCAATTAATATTTCAGGTTCTGAACACTTGTAATATCTACTGTCAATAAAAAAGCAATGTTTTGCTTCCAAGTACATAAACGCAGGAACTTTTATTTAGCTCAGTTCGACCACGTATACGAGCAGTTGTAAGCAAATTCCACTTCTTTTCCAAGTGCAGTTTTTTATTGCATAGAGCAGTAACGCATATTTGAGCAAAGATACGCTTCAAAACTATCGTACGTTTGGAGTATGGGTGAAATCTAAGAGGGTGAGTGCAACCCCCACCTGCCCTCCAAAAAAAAACAAAAATCGTTATAATGTGTTTCTTTGTTTTTTGGGCCCTCAGCAGGACTGAATGGTTTAACCGTTAAGAACCATATAAGTCT
This sequence comes from Rhipicephalus sanguineus, assembly GCF_013339695.2. Taxonomy (NCBI): domain Eukaryota; kingdom Metazoa; phylum Arthropoda; class Arachnida; order Ixodida; family Ixodidae; genus Rhipicephalus; species Rhipicephalus sanguineus. The sequence continues at coordinate 16,535 of NW_023614657.1, forward strand.
GTTTCATAGTTGTCACAACATAACATCACACAAAAAAATGAATGCTGGCACATGGTGCCAAATAAATAGGAATGCAACATCAGCACTGCAGACTTGGGTGTGCCTTTCAACAAAATTTTTTTTTTGAAGTTCTTGAAAAGTTCTACCATCACGTGGGCCTGCACACATGGCAGTGACAGTGAAGTGTAGAATGGCAGCTACAGCTCTTCCTTCGCCTTTTCTCCGCAAATTTCTGAAAAGAAAAAAAAAAAGAGAGTCAGGCGCTACAAAGCACAACTTCAGTCTTTTAAGGGGCCCTGCAGCACTTTCTTAACGTGGTAAGAAACTGCTGCCGATCGGTAGTTGAGACTCCTGTGAACATTTGAGCCAAATATTATAGCACTGAATGAGGCAAGGAATTGAAAATTATGTTTCAAAGACAGCAAGAAATCACTCACTCATTTCTTGGCAAGTTTCGTGACTTGCCCAACAATGTCATGGTCAAGTGGACATGGCCAATGGCCGATTCAAGCATTTACGTGCTACGTGAGCACTGCAGCGGCCATGCACCCGCGCAGCACTCTCCAGTGCTAGAACTACTCCTTGTACACTGGCATGTTCATGAAAGTGAGCAAACATGTTCAAAAAAAAAGAAAAAGTGCTCAAGGGTCATGACATGTGCTGACACAGCTTCTTGCCCCTTCGCCATTCCACCATGCTGGGGTGAACGGAGAGAGGAAAGTGCTTTACACTTGTGACAAATCGCTACAACTGCACCTACACTTTACACATTCGAAAAACTTTTGTGGCAATCAATTCACGAGGCAATAAAATCTGACAGTGAGGTCATTCAATGACTACTTGGAAAAGTTTTGCAAGGCCCCTTTGATAATAAACTAATGAGGAACATGGAGGTTAAGCCTTGTGTTGTACCTATCACAGTTAAACCTGAATATAACAAGTTACTTCACTCAAACAAATGCCATTAACTGATTACAGTGAGCTAGTTACAATTAAACTAACTGATTTGATACATTCGACCACTGGCACTAGCATAGAATTTATTGCCTTGGTCTACCTTTGTAGCTGCAGTGAAACACGGTTATGTTAATCTCCGATAAACATGCTTCGTTATGTTAGGGAGAGACATGGTGTTTCTATGGTCATGAAATTATAAGCGAATAATTTGTATATTGAAAATATTGATAGTTAAGTTCATTATACTGAGGTCTGACAGTATTAGATGGCATGATTTGCAATTAATTGGCAGCAAGATGTCGATTTTTTCAGCTTGAGACGGCAACATGCATCTTAGGCTCCACACTATTTTGCATGTCTTGGTCTCTGTTTTTTAGAGCGCTGGCCTGGAAAAGTCACCAAGCCAAGTTTTTTTGCTCACTAAGAACGTAATCTCATCTTCTGGTATATGCCATTTTACGAACACGCTCTAGCGCCGCCATCTTGGACTGATAACGCTGCAGTTTTGTATCCGTATCAATAAACAAACAGTGCTGCGGTGACCTCGCATGCACGAAAACGCTTGGGCCGGTACATTCAACGTTTCATGACCATGATCGTTTCATTTACGACATAGAAAGTCGGCAAAACAATCGCTTATCAGCCCAATATGGCGGCGCCCATGAAAATAAAATCGTGTATACAGCACTTAATCCACAATAAAGCAGCTTGACATCCCAAAAATTGAAGTACACAACAACCCAAACATTAATATTCTTGTCCATTCCTTCAAACGTTTCAAACTGATTTTAATTAGTGGGTGATTTCTCATGTATGCGTACCACCAAAAGGCAACATGGTATTGGAAAAAACTTGGAGGATGCTGGGCTTCACCTTCAAGAGTAGGACAAGATAGCGTAATTAGGCCCCGTTTGCATCGCCTTCTCATTGTTGACCAGGCTTCGCTCCTCGGTGGGCTTGTCAACCACGCCATTAAAAAAGGAACGTCTGTATATGTGACTTTGAACATTTTAAGCCATCCTAGAATGCCTACTGCAAGTACAGTTACGAAGTCTCCACTACACCGTAATTCATCCTTCAGCAAATTTGTGAAGTACCTAGTAGATGTCCGTAAGGCAATACGTGCACCTATACTCCATCTCACCACTACAAAGGCTACAGGGTGTAAGCAAGCCACACGCTTGAGCAGCAAAACATAGTTCCAGATATAATTACCTGACAATTCACCAGGCTAAGACATGTGCGCTTGTTTAGCATGTGCTGTATCGTATCGAGACGTGGTATATTTATTCTTCATTGCATTTACGTCAGATTTTTTAAATTGTTGTATCAGTAACCACCGGTAACTGTGGTTACGAATCAACGTGGTGGCGCCATGCAGGCGCGACCGTCCGCTTCGATCCGAGCTTGCGCTTGTTACTTGCCCACAGCGCTGACAGCAACAAATAAATGGTGAAATGAGCCATCGCTTTGTACCACCTCATTATGAGGACAAAGCATCAAGTACGTTTTGTATTTTGGCGAGATCAGCTGTTTGTTTAGCCACGCCTGCTAAGCCTAAAGCGCCGAGAATTTGATAAGGGTTCATGAAAATAGCGCAATATAGACACGAATACATTGCTGCCGAAGTGTCAGGATATAAATCTAAAGCAACTATAAGCGTCAGTTTGGAACTTATGGGCCACACAGCACACGATGACAACGTGATAAATATGAAGCGGAGGACACCAGTGTCACGGGCGCAGCCATGTACTGTTATTTTTTTTTCCGCCGCTGCCCTCTGCTTGCTTTACTCTCCCAACGCGTGCTCGCAGATGACAGGGGGACATTGAGCAGACGACGCGACGCGGATGAATATATGTGGAGGTGCTAATCGCCCTTCCTATTGGCTAAGGGGCCCTGTAGCCTTCATGGTGCTGAAGGGAACTTCTGAGATGGAGATAGGCAGCTGCACAGTTTGTTAATACTGTTGCTGATATAATTATTAATGATGCCTGAGCCCAATGTAATGGTTGGGCCTTTAGACCACCCATTCGGTGCGAAATTAACATGGTGTGATGCCAGGTGCAGTTCTACACTTCAGCCACGCAAGATTACATGTGTCAACGTGACTTCTCAGACTATATAACGCGTGTATAGGGTTTTTTCCCGAAACAGTTTCCAGCACTGACTTTGTGGGCTGACTCTGTGGAAGAACACCTGCTTGCCACACAGAAGGCCTGGGTTTGATTCCGGCTTGGACCCATGATTTTTATAATTTGCATCCATCGCTATTTTTGACTCACGGACATTGTTGATTCTTCGCTCACAACCAACGGCGCGCCGACACCTACACCAGAATTTCCGTGAAATGAGCTCTTTAAAAGAGCACTGACACAAAATTTCGAAGGCAAGATAACCCGTGCGATGGATTGTGTGGACACACACGTATAATCTACGAAATATCAACGGATAATATAGCCTAGAAACATATTTAAAATCATGTTTAAAGTTCGCGTCACGTCACTCCACGCGAAACGCGCCTTTGGTGTCCTTGTAAACAACCAACCACCACCTGCGTCACGAGTTTGTGTTGGCTGCCGCGATTGTTGTGGGCGCTCTCTCCAACTGTCTCCTAGCAGACCTTTTCAACGGAAGAGGAGACTTGCATGGGAGTACAAGACTAATGTCCTCACCTCGGCAGTGATTCTTGGGGGGGTCACGCATATTTAAAACGCCTCAGACGGCATTGTAGCAGCACTCAGGAAGCCTTCATTGAAAAGAGTTGTCAATGCGGTGCTCATGTGCACGCGGTTTTCTGTGCTCATGTAGCCAGCTATGTTTACATAGCCACCGCTCTGGTCCTGCCTCCCTCGTCGCTCTTTGAAACCGAAACTGCGACTGGGCGCTATAAAACTGTCTCCAAATAATTAACGGTCGCGCGCTTGAGCAAACGAGCTTTCCAACCGTGATAAGTGGGTCGTTAACTACTTATCGCAACAGAAAAATCGAATCTTCTTTGTTTTTGCACGACTTCACAAACAATTTTAGATGCAGCAGAATTTCAACTGCTCCGGAAACAATAGTGACATTCTCCAGGCGCCCGACTGAGTAGAACACGAAAGAAAACCACTGCTACCCTTGACACAGGTGCTTTATACACTACTGAATGGCTATTGTTTGAAAATATAATGGAAGGGTAAAGAAAAAAGATTTGCAATTTGGAATGTTGCCACCTGACAATGTGCTCTCGACAGCTACCAACGTAGAGAAAATTACGGCTGTCTTCATAAGGACACAGCTGTTCAATCACTTTGCAGAGAAACTTGGAATTGACTGTTCCTCCAATCATGAATACCTGAATTATATTTGAGGATGTGAAACAGGCGGTAGTGTAGTGTACTGAAAAAAAATATATACAGAGGATGCCTCGAACTTTCCAAGAATGTGAAGGCAAAAGCTAAGTTGGGCCCGTAGCAATGTGAAATGTGCAATGGAGTTCTCAAAATTCGACAGCAGCGCAATAACGCACAGCTTAACGAGCAGAAGCAGGGAAATTGGGCCCAGCACCGACTAGAAGTTAACGAGCACAACTCTCGCGTCTCCCTCCTGTTTAGAGCTTGCATGCTCAGCAGGGCTATTGCAGCAGGACCGGTGTGGAGCATGCATGTCACCGTTCTTCACGTCCCTACTGCGCTGCTGCTCTCGCAAACAGTGCAGTGATGAAGCGAACAAAGTAGATGCCCAGCTGGCACGCTCATGTGCCCTTTTTCATGTTTTTACTTGCGCTATGCCACAAGGACAAAGTGAACGAAGTACACATGTAGCTGGCGCTTACCTTTTTTGAACCATATTTTCTGAACCACACTTTCAAAACAAACATTTAAGGCTTTCGCTCTGAGGACTATAGCGAGGTCCTGCACTTGTGCGCACCCGAGAAAGCAGGAAATCAGGTAAGGTGTTTTCACTCAGCTTTTGGTAAGAAACTAGAACCAAACACGAACATCCATCCACTCTTGGAACAGCTTCCCAAGCTAAGAGAGGTTTGCTGTGTCAGACAAGGGAAACGCGACAGAAAAGAGTATATTACTACTGTAAGAACAGTGCAACAGACAAGGACTAGTGAAGAACACACACACAGCGCTGTGTGTGTGTTCTTTGCTAGTCCTTGTCTGTTGCGCTGTCCTTACATTTAATATGTCCTACCAACATGCTCAAGTTTTCACCCATCATAGGAAAAGAGCAAGGTGGATACTGCGGTGTAGCTAAGCAAGCTATATGTCATTACAGCATTGAAACATTAAATGACTTCTAATTTTGTAACTTCAAAACTTTCTTTCAAAATGCTCTTTTTCATTACAAAAAACGCTGGTTCATCATACAAAAATTGGCGAAGCTTGCACTAAGCCGCACAAGGCTTGAAACAGCGAAGCTGGACGATTCTGAAGACTAATCTAGTTGCTTCTAGATTCTTTCTGTGCCTTAGCAAGGTGATGCAGGTTGTTTCTAGATTGCTTCCAGGTCGTTGCTAGGCTTTAACTAGGTTGTTTCTGCTTGATTCTCAGCGCAGAGAGGTTCGACTTAAACCACAGACAGTGTTAGATACGCACTGCACACCATTTCAGCATCCAGCTTTTCAGCGGATAAGTGCGGCATTCCCTCAGAGGCATGGAAGTGCGAGTCATCCTGTGAGCGACGCCTTCGCGCAGGAGCCGAGGTGGTTCATGTTTTACGTTCACCGACCCGGGGACGATGGCCTCGCCATGACGCAACATGATGCAAGGAGGCATTGCATCTCCAGGCGCGTGCTTTCATAATAGATCAACTCTGCAGGGAGTGCAGTCCTCCGGCAACACGGCTCTGGGTCTCCCATTGGGCCGAAAGTGACGCCACCTGTTTGGGACTGCCGATTGGACGAACATGACATTACTCGCCCAATTTCTTGATTGGCTGGAAGTGACCGTGTTGTAAAGCTTTAAAAGCACAACCATCGAAAGACGGGTCATCTTTTCCTGGCCATGGTCCGCAGCGTATGATATGCTGCCAGCCGAAACTATGCGTATCTGCAGTCTTTTCACCATATTCTCTTAATGCACCTATTGTAAGTAAAACCATGCTCTTCATCGTACGTCCGCATCATTCTCGGCCAACTCCCGCATCTCAGCGGCGAGATGCAATAATTGGTGGCCGCGGTAAGGATGGACCCTCGATCCAAGAAGTTCTCAGCGACAGGGAACAGACTCCGGGAGGACCGAGCGTCTGAGTACGGCGAGTGAGGAAGCCTTCAACCCACAGAGCCCTGAGCAAATGGGAAGAGAGACAGAGTGGAGTCTTCAACCCAGAAAGTTCTGAGCAACTGGGAGCAGGGGACGGATGAACCAGATGACATGGTGTTGCATCCATGGGTGAGTGCTTTCGTTTTGATTCACTAGACTTCAATACTCGTGTGTTAATTTTGATTGTTCTGGGAATCGGGTAATTTGTCGCAATTGAGTGTTTGCACAAATTTAAGTAAACAGTTCAAACCACCAGTCAGTGCAGCTGAACGGATCTGAGAAGGTTGACGAGGTCAGACCTGCTGTTGTTGTGCGATGAGCTGGGAGTTGATGTGGACAAGAATATGAAAAAACCAGCTATCCAAAAGGCAATTAAGGAAAGTGGAAATGAGGAGGAGAGTATCCGGATTGCGTGGGAGGTGTTGCAAGGTGCACAAAAGTGAGAGCTAAAGCGTGAAGAACGCCAGAGAGAACATGAGCGAGAACAGCAAAAGGTTGAACTAGAGCGGGAAGAACGCCTGAACACGAAAAAGAAATGGCTGAGATACAGGTTGAAATCCTAAAGTCGCGTGCAGCGGCGGGTATCGAAGGGGACAACTTTGTGAGACCAAGTGAGGTCAAGCCATGTCGGATGGACCAGTGGATTAAACCATACAAGATCGGAGAGGACATTGCGTTATTCTTGGTTCATTTGAGCGAACTTGCGAGAGGTGCAAATTTTCTCCGAGCACTTCGTCGCAACGCTTAGTGACGTTGTTACCTTGTGAGGCAGCGAATGTAGTTGCAAGTGTGAGTGGTGTGGAGGACTACGGGAAAGTAAAGGCAACGCTTTTGAAAAGGTACCGAATTTCCCCAGAAGCATTTAGGCAGCGTTTCAGAGTAGCGAGCAAAAAGAGTAATGAGGACTACCGTATTTACTCGCGTAATGATCGCACTCGCGTAATGATCGCACCCCTAAATTTTGTCGCCTAAATTCGATTTTTCTTTTTCCCCGCGTAATGATCGCACCCCGAACTTGCCGCATCGATATGTCGTGTGCCAAGTCTAGCCGATGATCATCGCGTTTATCATCTGTCGAATGTTGCGTTAATAACTCTTCCAAACTCGCCAAGTGAACTGCACGCACCAAACATATTCGTAATTTTTGCCCACCGTTGGCGGAAACGTGCCATTTAGGATTGCAGTAAAGACAAATGCCGCAGTTATCACTGAATGCCCGCCATGTGTTTTATGTCTGTGGCAGCTGAACGCGCCCATCTTTGTTTCTGTGATCTGAAGCAGGCATCGCTACGGCTAATGCCGTAAATTTACTGATTTAAATGAAAGCATTCCTTATTTAGACAGAAGAGACTGTTCTGACGCGCGTGACGTACTCACAACCACCGTGACTGACGAAAAGAAGAAAAAAAAATGCGGTCGCTTCGCTCTGTGGGCCGCCATGTTTGTTTTGCTATCCCGCACTGTTACAGCGGCGGCCGCCTGTTGGTCGACCTGTTGTCATCCCGCAGCAACAAACTGCCGACGCATTCCCATAATTCCTGAAAAAGCCGTGTCGCCGCCATCCCAGCCGCCCGTCACGGTGTCACCTGACACCATGTTTTTTTGGCTGTGCTTTGTGATCGTCTGTTGAAGCGCCGTTTCACCATGGGGCGGTATGCGAGCTTTACTGCCGCGTTCAAGCTGAAGGCGCTTGATTACGTGCTAGAGCACGGAAACCGCGCTGCCGGCAGACATTTCGGCGTCGACGAAATCCGGATCCGATATTGGAAAAAACAGCGCGAGAAGCTCATGGCTACGAACAGCATGCGCCGAGCTTTCCGCGGACCCAAACGGGCAAGTTCCCTGACATCGAAAAGGCAGTCCTCGAATACGTGAGGGACATGCGCAAAGACGGTTGTGCCGTGTCGTTAGACATGGTACGGACGCAGGCGCGCACAGTTTCCCGGAGGCTGGGAATAGCCACGAAGGACTTCCGCGCCAGTTCCGGCTGGACGACACGCTTCATGCGACGGAATGGACTGTCGCTGAGGCGGCGGACGTCGTTGTGCCAGCGACTTCCATCCGCGTACGAAGACAAAGTGATCGATTTTCACAGGTTCGTCACGAGGATACGCCAGAAGAACGGTTTCCTGCTGTCACAGATAGGCAATGCCGACCAAACGCCGTTGACGTTTGACATGCCTTGAAGCACTACTGTGAACGAGAAAGGTGCTCGAAGTGTGCTCGTGAAAACGTGTGGTGCGGAGAAGCAGCGGTGCACCGTGATGCTCGCAGTGACGGCAGACGGGCGGAAGCTGCCGCCGTATGTGATTCTGAAGCGGAAAACAATTCCGAAGGGAAACTTTCCCCGTGGCATCCACATCCGCGCTCAAGCAAAAGGGTGGATGACGGCAGACCTCATGGTCGATTGGATCAAGACGGTTTGGGGGCGAAGAGCAGGAGCGCTTCTGCTTCCTTCACTTCTTGTGCTGGACAGCTTTCGGGGCCATCTCGTTGACAGTGTCCGTACCGAGCTGAAGGAGCGGCGCACGGAAATCGCAGTGATCCCTGGGGGTCTAACTTCGCTGCTACAGCCTCTGGACGTGTCACTGAACAAACCGTTCAAGGACAACGTCCGGAGGCTGTACGCAGAGTGGATGGCGGCGGGCGACCACGATTTCACTCCAAGTGGCAAAATCAGGAGACCCTCCGTGGAAGTCCTCTGCTCATGGATTCTCGAAGCATGGAGTACCATTTCCGACGAGGTGGTCGTCAAGAGCTTTAAGAAGACTGGCATCTCCAACGCGCTCGACGGGACAGAAGATGACCGTCTGTGGGACAGTGAAGACACTGCCGATTCCGACAGGGAATCGTGCGGCGACGACACTGACGCCAGTGACGCTTCAGACTCAGAATGAACGTTAGGGGGTCAGAGAGTTCAAAAATAAAAGGGCAGTGTTCCATGCATGTAGCTCCTGCGTAATGCGTGCATTTTATTACAAAGGTAAGCCTTACTCTACTTTTATTTTTGGTTATGTTCATGATAGCTATCGTAAGAATTCAGATTAGCGACTTCTTTGCGTTTTCGGTGCTCAGAATATGTTTCACGGAAAATTTACCCCGCGTAATGATCGCACCCCGAAGTTGGCGTAAATTTTTTTGAAAAAAAAAAGTGCGATCATTATGCGAGTATATACGGTACTCTGAGTTCGCGTACAGTTTGAAAACAAACCTCGTGGAGTGGCTTAAAGGAGCCAAAGTATATCAAACAAGAGACAAAATTGTGGAGTGTATAGTCTCGAACAATTCTACCGCAGTATTCCACAGGCAGTGAGGCTTTGGGTTCAAGACCAAGATCGCGTACGATAGACAAGGCGGCGCTGCTAGCGGATGAGTATGTGATGCGGCGAAAGCTCACTACTGAAGACGACCGTTCGCAAGGAAGAGATAATCAGGGCGGTTTTATCTATACCAAAAAGCAGAAACAGGAAAACGCTATTCAGAGGGCCGAATCTGCGGAAAAGACACAGGAAGGGAACCAAGATAACGGAGTTAGCAACACTTCCGAAGAAAAACGAAAGAAGGTTGACGCTAAAGAATTTGAGAAAAGACAGCTGTATCGATGTTATGATTGCCAGGGTCTAGGTCACTTTGCTGTGGAATGCAAGAAAGAGAAGGCAGTAGTGCTTTCCTATGTGAACGAAAGCGAAGAAAGCTTTAAGCTTCTCCGTCCATACCTACAGGAGTTACATATTAACGGAAAAACCTGCAGTGTATTAGAGACAGCGGAGCAACAATGGACCTAGTTCACCCTTCTTTTGTAACGTGGAGGACTATACAGGGAAGGTAATCAGGATTAAATCAGTGCTAGAAGAACGCAGCATTCACTTACCAGTAGCAAGAGTGATAATATCCGATCCTTTCAGAGACCTGGAGACAGAGGCAGGTGTGTTGAAGGCGCTGTCAATGAACTACCGGTATCTCTTTTCAAACCATTCGGAACATTTGTTACGGGAGCACGGTCGAGGGTTCGAAGAGGAAACAGTGCAAACATTAATGCACTCGCCAGCCCGCCAAATCGCTGCCCAGCTAGCGGACGAACCAAGCACAGGAGGGGCCATATGTAAGGAAGCGCATTCCTAACTGGAACATAATGCCGCGGCAGAAAAAGCAAAGAGCGTGATAGCCAGGAGGCACGTAAGGTGATCCCCGCTGAAAGTCCCTGAGCGCCAAGCAAAAGAGAGACTGAACGCTTACAACTTCAAACTACGAAGCAAACGAAAGTCATTCTATGCGGAACGTAAGCATTCGCAAAGAAGGGATGGAATTCATTCGCATAGCTGTACTTTGCGTGTGTGTGGTTCCAGTATTTTTCATTATTCATTCAGTCTCTTTAACTTTTCTTTGCAACAACAATGGCATGCGGACCTTGATGACGTTTCACGAGAAATGGAAGGCTGTTTTGAATGGTGGTTCGAATTTTTGTGAAAAAACTGAGAATAAAGACAATGTTGATTTTGAAAATGTACTAGCCTGGCGAATCAAAGGTCGAGGGCCTGCGCTTGCGCATGGAGCAGCGCTATGTTGTTTTGTTTGTATGACATACTTTGTCCAGGACATGGGTCAAGGAAGTCATCGCACAACGGTCGCCGCCAGTGGGCTACAAGCTTCATCTCCGTTCTTCATGGCCAGTGAATTGTGTTCACCGGCCATTCCGAACTTCCGGGGCGAGGAGGAGCTGTTAGATACGAACTGCGCACCATTTCAGCATCCAGCTTTTCAGTGGATAAGTGCGGCATTCCCTCAGAGGCATGGGAGTGTGAGTCATCCTGTGAGTGACACCTTCACGCCGGAGCCGAGGTGGTTCATGTGCCATGTTCATCGACCTGGGGATGATGGCCGCGCCATGATGTAACATGATGCAAGGAGGCATTGCATCTCCAGGCGCACGCTTTCGCAATAGATCAACTCCGCAGGGAGTGCAGTCCCCGGCAACACGGCTCTGGGTCTCCTATGGGCCGAAAGTGACGCCACTTGTTTGGGACCTGCTGATTGGACGAACATGACATCACTCGCCCCATTTCTTGATGGGCTGGAAGTGAGGTGTTGTAAAGTTTTATAAGAAGCACAACCATCGAAAGACGAGTCGTCTTCTCCTGGCCGTGGTCCGCAGCGTACGATATGCTGCCGGGCGAAACTATATGCATCTGCAGTCTTTTCACCATATTCTCTTAATGCACCTATTGTAAATAAAAACCAAGTTCTTCATCGTACGTCCGCATCATTCACGGCCAACTCCCGCACCTCAGCGGCGAGATGCAATAACAGTCACAGACACGACACGGATGCCCGAACGGCAGAGACAAAACGCGCGCTGAAATCAAGCATTTGCACCTCTCAGATCTACCGGCACGTCATCGTTGGCGTAGGCCTTCCATCGCTTCGGGGTCTTCTCGCGGCTGCCATTACCTTTCCTGTTCCCTAGTATTCTTTCGCTGTGCGTACTCGGGGTCTTCGGCTCGCCACCGTTGCTTCACAGCCATTTGTTGGGCTAACTCTTGCCTTTTTAATTTTAGTGGACCAGTCGTGAGTAACGGTATTTACCGAATTTCTGTGGCACATAACCGTTTATGATGATGATAGTTTTTTTGGTTCGCCGGACAAGGAACTATTCATTAAACAGCTTCACTGTTAAAAGATGTTGAATGCTCAGCAGGAGAATGAAGCACAAGTGTGGTGTTACAAGTACAACGGTCACTGGACAATTTGTTAGCATTCAATACATGAAATTGCCAAAGGCATTTCTTTACCTTTGTTGTTTTCACAAAGCAACCTGAAGGCTTGGGGCTCCACCCTTATCTTGTGCTTTGAGAAAACTCGCATGTAATCGTCTTCGTACTCCCCAATCATATCTTCACACTGCAAATGAAAAAAACAAAATATAGGCAAGAAGTACACATAGGTGGAGATCCAGACTACTGTTCATAAAACACAGAGATAAGCACCAGCAGTGTGGTACACTTGCACCAGAGAACTTCCACCTGAGGGTAATTTTACCGTCTCATGCAGCGCTCCTTTTTCTACAAACTAATTAACAGCGCAGCATCAGCTAAGCCTCACTAGACACCTCCTGAAATGACGATTTTCTTTTGGCACAAGAAATGCCAGAAAAGTCTCTAGAACCAAAAATAATTGTTCACTACATTTCCAAGAGAACATTTCAAGCAAAAGAAACAAATGTGTAGCGTAACAGCAGACCTAATCAACCAAAGGGGTGGATTGTTGGGCAATTCGGTAAGTATCATAAGGTAGATTTTCACTGATATAAATTATCGCTCTGGTAAACCCTGCAGAAAGTAACGTCACTCAGGGTTTTGCGATACATGCCTCACCTGCTTTATTAGGGAAAACGGTTCTATTTCACGAGCTACTGTAATATTAAACAAAGATAGCACTTTGGTGTCAGCAAACGATGAGCACCCACATTCCTTGCAGTGAAGAGATAGGCTGGAACACTGCTGCCCTTTTAGCGAAGCCTTATGATCCAATATGCTGTTATTAATACAACACCAAATTAGTCCTAGAGAGCACTTTTCACAACAAAGCGGCATGTCATAAACTACCCCTGTGGTGCATTCCACCTCTTTCCCTGGCGCTTGGCTTTGCACATGCCTAAGCGCAGGACATGAAAGCAGAAGTGAGAGCTTGACGGGGGCTCAGTGGGATTGCCTGCTGCCAGCATTCTGTACAGACATGGTGTGTCCTATTGTGTCGAGAAAGATGGAGTAAGGTACGGATGTCATGTTTCAAGCTCATAAGAGGAACGGCAAACATTCAGCATATTTCAAATGACCATGAAAACGTTTTAGTTAAAGATCCTGTTAGGAATTTTGGTTAAAGTGCAGTGCTCAAAGATTTAACGTGACAAATTCGGGCTAAGTAATGCACATAGTTTCATTCCCACCGTCTTCAGTCCTTGTCATATTTGTGTAACTTTTACTCGGAACACTTACACTAGAGCCAAAGTTGGCGTTAGTGGCCAGATTCATAGCAACATGACGTGGTTATCACGAGCAATCGCATAGAGCACTCGTTATACTAAATGTTTTGATGTCGCGTTTCAATCCATGAGTGAGCAGTGTACATCAGAAACTGTAAAGCGCACCACCAAGGAAGCATTCTGCGGCAATAAACTTTTAAGTATAGTTCAGGGGCAGCTGAGATAAGAGCAAATTAGTTGTTCATTTCGAGATTAAGTGGAGCTACAATTTAGGGGAGCCTCTTGAGCAGAAATGTAGCTCCATCAACATTCATCATTCTCGTCCTGCAGTGCACTAAACGAGGTGAGAATGATGAATGACCATGGAGCTACACTCCTGTTAAAGAGGCTACCCTAGATTACATCAACTAGCACATGCAAGCAACATTCTTCTGCCTTCCCCTACATTAAAGCCAAAGAAACACCCTCAGCCCCTATTTTTTGGTCAATAACTGTATCAGTACAAGCCTTGTGTTCTCTTTTCTTGCCTCTCTTCCTTACAACCTAAAGATAGATTTTGGATGGTTTTAGGCACACTGCCTTTCACAGGAAGTCTTCATGCTGTATGCACTGCAGGCACATGGAAACATTGTGCACGTGACATTTACAGGCAGATGAAGTGGCTTCTTCGAAAAAAAAAAAAAGAAAATTTCTGGCATTTGTTAGAATTTCCAGCTGTCTTTACAATGCACACCCAGCGACACAAGTTTAACCGGATATCGGCTTCACAGCAAGTGCAAAATCCCACTCTTTTAATGCATGACACTTTTAAAATAATTAATAACTGCGTAGGTTCCCAAAACTACAGGCTGAAACTTAACTAAAGACTATCTTCCTGGGCTAAGTGACAAAGCTTTTCTTGCTAATCTGCATCCAGTAAACTTTGTTGCTGGTTGCACATCAGTGCAAATTTCAGCAGACACCAATGGTCAGCCCATGATCTACATGCCATCTATACGCATGTCATAAACCTTCAAAGAGGGCTCTCAGAGTTCGCACATGTATGCCTTGGGAGTGTGAGCGGTAGAAGTTGTCTACATCAAAATTAAAATCGAAAGGGATCCTTACGAGCTGCCGAATTTTTCCATTAGCAGTGGGGTCAGGGACAACTTGGTAAGTGCTCAGCTTGTCAACGTCCTTGCTGAGATTCACGAGGATGAGCTCTCCGTTTCCTTGTGTGTCGCCTGTGCGTAATTGTCCATCTGGCTGCACACTTCGTCGAGGACATCGTGCATGTGCGCCTCCGAGCCAGCGTAAGGAATCTGGAATTGAAAAAAGTTAACTAAAGTCAGTGGTTTTACGAGCCAAAAAACCACACATTTAGGACGCATACAGTGGCGAGAGCCTCCGAATTCATTTTGACCACCGGGGGTCATTCAACATGCGCCTAAACTGAAGTGCATGAGTGTTGTTTCCTTTTGCCTGAAACAAGCCACCATGGCCAAGAGTTTAACGTGCACCATACCACTTTGTAAACCATGGCTTAGTATAACTAGCACCATACAGCTCAATAAACATAGTTTAGCAAGTCGCACTATACAGCTTAGTAACACGTTAGCAACTTACAAATAGTAATACTCGCACTATACCGCATAGCAGCATAATGCCCTAAGCAACTACAATATGCCAGAAGCTAAAATTAGTATACCTGCAAGCGAAGAATCAAGAATCCGAAATAAGCAATAGTGTAAGGTGACGGCAGCATTTGCAAGATATACTGGCAAGGCAATTGGTGCTATGCTTTACACCTCATGCCTTGTCGCCTCATGCTTGCCACTCCACCGCATGGCACTGAATGCTACCTTATCATACCCTGCTGTACTTCGAATTTGGTCATATCATGATACGCCAAAATAATAGCATTTTCAAAAATAAGCAAACAGCTTTCGTTATGGCTAAAGCAGCACTGAAAACATTTATATGCTCACTAGTTTATTCTTTCTGTTGCGACTGGGTTTCACTGGCTAACTGTTACACATGTTACTGCTTCACAAGAGCCTCGTCTGGTTGTACTGAAACTGTCAGAACCTTCTCGAATGTTAGTGAATGTTCCAATCAAATTTCTTCTAGAATGCTGACATGTTAGATACCCAGATCACATTTTTCAGTGACCAATGACTGTACTGCACATGTCATTTGCTTTGCTGGGCGCAGAAACTCACCAAACAAAGAGTTCAACCTGCATCATGCCTTGGCTGCTGATGTCTTCACCGTCACAGCAACGTGGAAGTATTGATAAATGTATTATCTGTGATGCGGAATACACATGTACTATTTGATTTGATAGAGAGCTAAGCTGCAAATAAAAGAGAATGTAGGGGCACGAAGCACGAGCATCAGCTACGTGCGCTGGCTCGCTCAGTTGCTTTCATTCCTTCGATGCAGACGGACGTCTGAGAAACACGGGTGCA
>NW_023614658.1:0-40001 GCF_013339695.2 Rhipicephalus sanguineus
ATTGTTTAATCACGCACAGGAGAAATCTCACCAGGCACTACCTTGGAGGTAAACAATGGCTGCTAATGGGAATGAGAGACAGAAGAAGTCGGCTTTTAGCTAACACTTACACTTCTACTTCTACTAACGTTTTCCTACTGGAACATGCCAATGGCTGCTAATGGGGAATGAGAGACAGAAGAATTCGGCTTTTAGTTAACGCGCACGCTGCGAATTTTTTATTGTTCAACAACGCACAGGAAAAATCTCCCACCGGCACCACCTTGGAGGTCAAAATCTGGTACTAGCGTTACGACTGGTTACGCACTACTACGAGGGACGAACGGGTGCCGCTTTAAGGAGCTTCGCCCCTAAAAAAAAAACGATAGGCCTGCGCGGAAAGCACAGCACAGTCACAGCGAAAGCTGGAAGAGCGGCATTTCTAGAGCCAGTTATAAACTCTCTTGGGACAAGTACACTAGCAACGTACCCACTACGCCACAAATCATAATTTTTGTGAAGTTGGGAAGCATCCACTACGCCATTATTCATCATTCTGCGGAGAAGCGAGGTACCATCTGTAAGACATTATGTGCACTTTGTTGATGCGACGGCTGATGATGATGAAGAATTATGACTGAGCCCTTTGTAATGGGTTGGAAGCTTTAAACGACCCACTAGTTACGTAATTCGCATTGTGTGACACCTGGTCATTATTTCACTCTCCCCATCATGCTATATAACATACGTTAACGTGAGAAAGAGGGAAATAACTTTATGGAGACCTCATGGGCTTCCTTGGCAACCAATAGAAGTGCACTTGCGAGTAACCCCCTACGCTCTAAATCATCATAATTTTTGTGAAGTAGGGAAGCAGCCACTATGCCATTTTTCGTCATTCTGCAGAGAACCGTGATACCCGCTAAACACCTGTAAGACATTATGTGCACTTTGTTGATGCTGTGGCTAATGACGAAGAGTTATGCCAGAGCCCTCAGTAATGGGTTGGAAGCATTCAACAACCCACTCGTTGTGCAAGTCACATTGTGTGACGCCTGGTTACAGAATTCGTGTTGTGTGACGCCTGGTTGTCATTTTACTCTTCTACCATGCTACATTACATACGTTAATGTAGTTCCTTCCCGACATGAAGCCTGTATAAGGTGTTTTTGCAAAGCAGTTTCAAGCACTGGCATGGCTCTGAGGTAGAGTACTGGGCTTCAACGCAGAGGGCCCAGGCTCGAACCCCGTTCCATCCTGGAATTGTTTTCTTATTTTGTGCGATAGCGGTTACGGGCGGCGGCGGCGGACAACTACAGTGCAAAAAACGGCCCTTGTTGTTATCTCGTAACAGCTTTCGCTGTAAAACAAGCTCTCCTGTCGCTCCATTGGCATTCCCTGTTCAATAGCAAGCATGGAGAAAGCAGAACAGCTTCAGATACTTTTGCAGGGAGGTACCTCATGCACAGCTATGCAAACAAGAACTGGTCAGAGAGTCCGCAACAAGGGAGTCTCTAGTGGAAAGAAATTATACGTCGCAAATATAAAGATTCACGTTGGTAATTTTAGCACCAGAACAGATTAACACAAAGAAACAGGAACACACCACAAGCATGTTCCGCTTTCTTGATCTTCATGCGTTCTTGCACTAAAACTTCCATCATAAATCGATACCAACTCAATCATTTTACTATCCTTGTTAAATATGAAAATGACACTATTTATTTCTTTGCACTGAAGGAAGAGTGGAGAACGGGCCTTACTATGACATCGCCTTCTTGTACTGTCTGCTGGAGCTTGTGGAGCAGTTCTTTGTTGCACACTACAGTGCCCTCACTTGTGAGAACACAGCTCTCCAGATCTTGTCCGAGTGGCACCCTGTTCAGGTCCGTTTTTTGCGTTGCCACTCCCACACCCCACAAGCCTAAGATCACAGGTTTTTTTTTGAAGGCAAAGAAAAACATCATGTAAGGCTGCACCAAAGCTACCTTACAAAAGCTTGAAGTATACATTTGACAGCTATACAACACCATGCATGACCAAATATCGAACAAGTGTGAAGAAGCATCTCACTCAGCATGATAGCAAATGAAATTAAACTGTTGTACATGGTGTCCTTCATTAATAACTTCTATATCGTCAATGAAATCTCGCTAAAGAAATGCTTCCTTGCGATTTGACTGCCGGAATGGTACTACTACCGTAAAAAATTTAACCATAGAAATCATGGCCTAGGACTTCGACATCTGTGGCCACATGCTGATTTGCTTATCAGTATTTTTTCATATTTTAAAATTCTGTCTGTGACACACATGACTCTATATTGATCTTGCCATGCAGTACGGTCCCATGAACATTGCTTTGTGACACGATTTTAACATTGCAGCATGCTTGTCTACATCATCAAAGCTCCTGCTAGAGGAACAAGGCAACTCATTGATGTGAAATCAACACACAAAAAGTCACAGACAAGAGCACCGTTTCTCACCTGCTTGCTGTACTTTGACTTCAAAATAGGACTTGTTTTGAACTAGGGGAGCGTTAGCTAACGCTGCACCGCTGCCGCAGATCCTTTGTCCATTCTTTACGATCACGACATCCTGGCCTGCGAAACATTGCACCTCTCAAGTGAGCCTCTCCTGGCATCTTGGACAAAGTCGTCTTCACAAATGCATTCACGCATATGGTAGGTTGTGCGGCTGGAGGTGTGGTTCACGGTGTGCATTGTTTTTTGGGGCTTTTTTTCTTACTATGAGAACTCGACACCATTACAGTTACACCATGTGCAGGTAACACGAGCAGACAACATTACGCCTGTCAATAGGCTTTCACATAGTGGCTTGTGTGCCAGGCAAAGGTGTTGGTCAACTTGCGCCAATGCACTGTGCTTGTATGTACATGATCAGTTGAAAGCACTTTCAAGTGAACCATCACAGTGAAATGGCACAAGATAAACCACCAGTTCCGAAAAATGCACTTTTGTTTGGCAGGTGTCCCCACATATTGTGGCTGCAATGAGCACAACTAAATGCGATTTACCAGCAAAGCTGATTTGCAAAGCAGGTGCAACATCATATTTGGATGTAGTTCACTCGAAGCAGCTGAAATTAGCGATTTCGACTAGACATTTTCAATCTGCATGCAACTGAAGACTACAAACCACTCAATTCTTGGACAATCCCCCACAGTGTGTATGAGCCACATTTAATAGGTGAACAAAAACAAGATCTCAACATTTTGTTTGCACACACTGTCGGTCAGTTTGGACGTTTAGTTGTTTGCTCGACCTTCTTTAGAAGTAGCTGTCGCAAACAATCACGTGTAGCCTTGCTCTTTTATTAAACTGTACAATACCTACACACACACATACAAGGGTACCACCTTGTACTTGCATTACAGGTGTGTAGACGGTGTGAAATCTGGGTGTTGCACAGTGCTCCGCCCGAAATTCGGTGTTGCTTACCACCGGCGAAAAGAGCCTCAAACGATAACTGTCTTGCCTCCGTGTGCACAAGTTACACACCGGCACATGACTGGCAAAGGGGTGGCAAAGGTGCATATCATGGTCTGTCTAGGTCACAGTACTGTGCACATAAATATTACACGCCGCTATTTACCTAGCACGATACGATACGTGATGGAACGGATAACAATTCAAAAGCACGCATAAAGATCGACCGACAAGGTAGTCGCCGAGAAAGGGGCTGAAGGAAGCTAAAGTAAACACACACGCAGAACGATTAGTATCTCCTACACAGACCAGCAGCTTCAAAGAATGTCAAGCGAGTGCTTTCCAAGCTCGTATACCCATATGAAGCATGTCCAGAACCACCGTAGGTAGACGGTTTCCCTGAGAGCTGCTGGCGGAGAAACCGCCGGCGTTAAAACACCGGCGGATACAGCCGAAACAAGTTGCCATCTGAGATGACACTTCGTGCTTCGTCCCCGTTGTACAACACCCCACACAAGAAATGCAGCAGCAGTAGGTGGCAAGCGGTAGGAAAGGGGGATAAACAACAACTTGACAACAAGAACGCACGTCAATGTAAACTAAGCAAAGGCGCAGTTTAGCGTGCAGTAGAGTGCACTTTACATTAATAAATCCTCTGAATTGTTGCAATTTTATTAAATTTTTGTTTTGTTGCTATTGTGTTATTTTTTAAACTATAACTATTCGTATCTTTGGTTGCAAGCGCGAATGCGCAACTGATGCTTCATTGCGGTGTACGGCTTTTAAAAATGGCAGACGAAGATGACATCGACAAGGATGGAGATAACGGGCAAAAACCGGATAAAATGTTTGTTCTCAAAAAGTGGAATGCCGTGGCTATGTGGAGCTGGGACGTAGAATGTGATACGTGTGCCATATGCCGCGTTCAAGTTATGGGTATGTTTCGCGGCGCTGTTTTTCGGCTGGTGCATGGGGTGGTATTTTGCCTTGTTTTTGTTGCACCGTCACTCGGGACGTTGTTTATATCTACCGTCGCTTCGCTTGTCTCGTGCCCTTAGCGCACGACCGCTGGTGTATTAAAGAAAAAAGAAAAGGGCAACGTCATGAATGAATCTGCTTTGCTCAAGTAGCCATCCGCGATGACCCTCGTAGCTCAAACCTTTTCTTTCTCGTTTCTAGATGCCTGCTTGCGATGTCAGCACGAAAACAAGCAGGATGATTGTGTGGGTAAGTAAACCTCTGTGTATCTTGATCGGGAACGACGTAATAATAAACGTAGCTGTGAGTCTCAAAAGGACACCTCTCGCACGATCTTTGTCATCTTGCTTTCCCAAACCAGTTAGCGTAACGCTGAACAGCGCGATACCCTGCATGCCATACGCTCTTCTATAAAGTAGCGCTCCTTTCTTTTACTCGAGTTATTTACTCTCTGTTGCTGCAGCCAGCTCGGTGCGAAAGCCAAAGCTTTTGTGTTACCAACAATGGAAAAAACCAAGTCTCGTTGCGATGAACTGAGTGGACAACAAAATTATTTTAATGTAGATGGTGTTTTGCTAGATGTCATTTTGCACTGTTCTTCAGAATGAGGTAACTAGGCGCATCTTAGCACTCCCTCATTCAAACACATACGCGTATACTCAAGACTTCACCCCACAAACTAAGAGGATGTGCTAAGTTCCGCCTAGTTACTTTATTATGAAGACTTGCCAACTCGCCCAACAGCAAGTTATAATTGCACCGCTCTGCGTAGCGTGCCGCTGTACTATTGAACGCGCAGTAACCAGTGGCTGTTTGCAGTATGTCAGGCTATTACAGTGTGCTTGGCGCATTTCTGAGAATGAGCCCAGTGTGTACACTATAACTTTATTATAACAGTCACATCCGACACAAAAATAACTTCGTTATATCCGAAAATTCGTTATAAGCGGCATTCATAACACTGTACCCGTGACAAGACTATTCTTCATGTACTTCGTTATAACCGATAATTCGTTATATCCGTGACCATTACATTGAGATTTGAGTGTAACCTAGAAGCATTCTTGCTAACCTGTACATATTTATCTCAATGTTCCTCTCTCGTAAGCACATTCCTCAAGTTGGTCAGTTTATTTCTCTGGCTCGACAAAAACACATTCAGGAATGCTTTAGCTTGTGACATTATTACCCGGTGTGATGTTTCACCGGAGTGATAGGAATCCGTCTTTGGTGACCAAGAATTGTGTAATATGACAATGGTAGTAGGATACTGAACACTACTTTATGCCTCAGATGTCATTCAAGTTTAGGGAAAATATGTTATGGGTCTTTCTATCTTACTATGATGCAGTTTTGAGGGTATGTATTCATGGTTTTGCCTTTTCATTCTCATTTTATCATTGTACCATCTGCAATTCACATATGCCCCTGTTGTTTGGTCGGTAAATTGCAGCCTGTGAGCACCACTAGGTGCTTGGCACACCTGAAAATTTTGGATTATGCTCTAATGTATTCAATCGATGCTCTTCACATTCTGATTGGTACATGTTAAAAAATGTACGATCAAGCTAATGATTTCTTTCTTTTTTTCAGTGGTGTGGGGTGAGTGTAACCACTCTTTCCACAATTGCTGCATGTCTCTGTGGGTCAAGAAGAACAACCGCTGCCCACTGTGCCAGCAGGACTGGGTTGTGCAGCGCATTGGAAAGTGATCGTGTGTCATTGCTTAGTCTTCAGGTGTGTGTACAGTGTGTGCATGTGTGTGTGTACACAAGACATCCAAGCCATGAGGTGTCCTGTGATGACCAGCGAATCGGATACCACAAGGACAATGCGGAGTGTGTCGCTTTGAAGAAACCATTTCAGTGTGTGCTGATAAGATGCCTTTACGTGTCTTTTTCAATGTCTGAAGTAAAATAGAATTGTTTCAGTGTCTGTTAAATTAGATATGTGGTCTCTTCAGCGTTCTTTTTCTTTCTTTACACTTCGAGTATTCTTTCTTTAATAGGCTCACACTAAACACCAGGAGAAGTTATACAACAGGAAGGACGCTGCAAGTGCACAAACTTGGCTCTCGGCAAATTTTTTGTTTTCAGAGGCATTGACAAGTCGTCATGCTTCTGCCTCAATCGACATGCGTCATTGACCGTGATAGAGAAGTGCTTTCTTCCTTACTTGCGGAGCCTCCTGCAAATTGAAGTTACTAGGATTAAAGTTCATGGAACAGGTCAGCTCACAGCTTCAGTACTGTGTAAAGCAAGCTGCAGGCACTAATGGTAGCACAGTCAGTGGTGGTCTGGCTGCACCATTTCGCTACAGTTCTATTTCTTGACTTCTTGCTGCATCCAGCAAGCACAACTGCACCTATGTTCACACTTCCGACTTCTTTGCCTAAGTAATTTTTGGTCTGGCACCAAACACACCTACAGCTTTTCCATGATTGCCACGGATGCCCTGTACTCTCCCTGTTTCTGCTGATGAGTTTCTTTTCATTGCATATTTGGCCTAACCAATGTATCAGCACTGCTGTGTGTGCTTGTGACCTCAGTTGTTGATAGTTCCACATATTGTCTTTGGTATGTAAGCTCATCACTCTTGACGAGAAACATTCAGTAATACAGAGAAAAGTGATTTTTTTTATATTTCAACAGCAGAGCTGTTTAAGCTTGGCAAAACTCTACGTGACAGGCACAAAGTCTGGCTGGTATGCGCCACAGAAAGCGGATATGTGCCAAGCAGCTACTAGCATAGCGATGCATAGTATAGTATAGCAAAGGAGTAGGAAAGGGAAGTGAGTGAAGAGGAGGGGAGAGGGTAAAGCATTGCATAGACATAGTATGGTATAGCAAGGGGGTGGGAAAGGGAAATGAGCAGAGGAAGGCCACCAGCTTTGCTGTTTCTTCAGTCTTTGCACCACTATTGTGTAACTTCCCCAATTTTTTTTTATAAGGAAAATAAAGATGTTGAAAAGCAGACTAATAGTTAAACTGGCAGAGAAAAACATTGATTTACACTTAGCCACTAGCCTCTCTGCAATTGACTTCTTGTGCCAACTTTCTGAACACCTCAAGTCCAAGTTAGTTTTTTCACTCATTATTACGCACATATACTGATTAAAGAGTACATTGTATGAAATACTAAGAGCAATACCTTATGGAACCTTGCAATGTCCTTGCAGTACTTGTTGTTTAAAATGCTTGAAGCACCACACAACTGTAGCTTCTTTTCCCTCCCTTCCTGTCACATCTTTTACTCCATTCCTGTGGTTTTCCTTTCGTGCACTCCATGGCACAAAGACCGCTACCTCATTCATGAGGCTGCATCACCATTAGTACTCGCGCGATGATGTGTCCTATATGCACAGTTGTTTGAAGCAGCAGCTTTTGGTCATAGTTAAATAGTGCCCAAGGTGCCTTCTTGAACATTTTGTAACCAGTTCACCATAGGCACTACACATTGTGATGAGTATTATAAGGAAACTTTTAAAACTGGTGAGAGAAACCTATAACAATTCAGTGAAAGCAGCAGAGAGTTCTTAGTAAAGCTGTTCCATTTATGGGAATGCTGCCACAGGGACGCCGTAGAAGAGGACAGGAAGCAAGGACAACGAAGCGCGCATGTTCTGTGAGGTTCATGTGGGTGCCCAGTGCTCGGCGGGACGCTGCCAGGCGCTTCTGGGTGTGGCAGATGCGGCTACCTTGGCAGAACTGCTGACCATGCCTGCGAGCTGGGACTACAGAGACTTGGCTACCTCCCACAAACTAGAATAAGCTTTATGTAGTAGCACATGCAGGTTTTTTTATATCGTGTAAAGAGGTAATGGTTTTCTCCGGAAAGGTTGTTTCGCGGTCATTCAAAGCATGTGCTTCTCTTGACTTGCACTGCCTCTCGCACAGGCGCACATGTACTCGTATAGTATACATATTTCACTTTGTGCAGACCACTTGCTGTTCCACCTATGCATTGCAGTGAAAACAGTAGGTTGCTTGCAGCACAACAGCTGCAAAAACAATGGCTGATACACATGTTGACACCGGTCGTGTAAGAAGCCAATGGAACACGTGACAAAAAAAAGTGCATATCAAGTGCAACTTGAATCATGGTATATTTATATTTACATTGCTGAAAAACTAGCAGCCATAGCACTGACAGTCGCACTTCCAAGTCTTCTGTATCTCAAAAACTGGACTGTGAAGGGGCTTCTTCCTGTTCCTAAAAGCCACATGCCAAAGTGCAGCATGCTATCTGATGGGGCGCTTTGAGGTGTAGGTTCGCACACCATCTCTCATTGCTGCTCGTGCATGCTTCATGAGAAGTGAATTTGCGTCGCCCTTCAGGCCAACACACAGATCTCTGGAAGAAACAAAAGCAAGCAAAACTGTACAAATGCATTGTTTGTGGCTCAAGAAACAAAAAAATGTCACTTGCACTACTTCAGTGCAGCTACTTAACATAGCACATACTGTAATGACGACACAGCACCCTGGCATGCCTTAGCAAGAAAAGCCCAGTGGAATTGTCAGAATGTTCAAAATTCAATGTAATTATTTTTTTTATTGCTATTTAATAGTTGACAGCTGTTTACCAGTTAAAAACAAGACATGAGACATAATCAATGGCTAGTACTCTCGACAGAACTAACAGGCAATTTCAGAGCATTAATAAACTGCTTCAGCTTCACCTTTAGCATCCTTTTAAAAGGGTCATGCAATGTTTCTTAAATTCTGCAGCCACACCATCCCAGCTAGAGTGCGTACTGACAGAGGACTCCAAACCATAAATCACACTTCTTCATACACAGCAGTAGATGGTAAAGCCAACTAAAAGGATCATGCTCTCCTCTTACACTTGACGGAAATATATGAAATCTTCCAGGTGGCATGCCATCAGTTTAAACATAAAAAAAATTAGTGTTGAAGAATAATGACGTGTGGATGAGAACTAATCTTTGTTCTTGCCAGACAGTAGTTGCACCTACATTGTTGCAGAGTGAAAACGATTACATGGCGTGCTTAAGAGAAGGCAAACAGCTACAATTAAATCTTTATAAATTTGTCGATTTGGAATACACTGGCAGCATTCTCACATAAGGGCATTTGTTGAGTGGTGCGCTTTCATAACCAAGAAGCATTGCAACCCTACCAAGTGTTGCATAGCCACTTCCGGTGTGCAGGGGCGTGGCCAAGGGGGGGAGGGGGTTGGGGGGGGTTCAGACCCCCCCCGAAATTTTTCAGTTTTGCTTGCGTATATATATATACGCACACATACAAACGCACGCACGAACATAAAGTATGGTTGAACCCCCCCCCCCGAAAAAATTTCTGGCTACGCCCCTGCCGGTGTGGTATGTAGAGGTGTGCGAATATTCGAAATTTTGAATATTTTTCGAATAGTGTTTGCTATTCGATTCGATTCGCACTGGAATTTTACAATTCGAACTTCCCAAAAACAAATACGGTCAACGTCCGATTGAAAGTGACCCCTTCAGATTTTCAGTATGCTTCACCTCATTACACTCTCGTATTGCGGCAAAGCTGGCTTTCAAGCGCCGTTACGGTCGAACTTTGCTAAGACACAGTCAACGTCCCATTAGAATGTGGTCCCTAGATTTTTAATATCTTCACCTCATCACACCCCGATATTGCGGCAAAGCTGCCTTTCAAGCTCCGTTACGGTCGAACTTTGCCAAGACACAGTCAACATCCGATTGAAAGTGGTCCCTAGATTTTCAATATGCTTCACCTCATCACACCCCGGTATCGCGGCAAAGCTGCCTTTCAAGCTCCGTTACGGTCGAACTTTGCCAAGAGACAGTCAGCGTCCGATTGGAAGTGGTCTCTCGATTTTCAATATGCTTCACCTCATCACACCTCGGTATTGCGGCAAAGCTGCCTTTCAAGCTCTGCTATGGTCGCAAATGTATTAACTCAAGAAAACGCTGGTTCCAACATGGAGATGAAAGATGCGGCAGAGGTGGGGGCTCAATTAATGCTTTTTTGGACCTGAAATTTGGGCAGGAAGTCCGAAAAATCGGAAGCCGAAGCTTTTTAGCATCCAAAATTTCAGATCTTCTTATATATCGACATCTACGAGGCAGATTTGGAACTCCGGACTTGAAGGGAGCACACCCTTGTCCACCACATTAGTTGGGCTTTGCCTATCACGTGTAAAGTGTTGTCGGCAACACTTTGGTTGCACCAAATCACGTACATAAATACAATTCGGCCTCTACAGTGCCTTATTCTTGATAAGACAACTATGAAACACCACTCCGCCAGTGTTTCATCAACCTAGCGAAGTGAAAGACTTTCATGTTGCTATCTCATAAGAATATGCTTAGGAAGCCTCTTTTTTTTTCTGCAATTTCACTTCGAAGTATTCGAAAAACATTCTAGAAATATTCGAAAAATATTCGATTCGATTTGCACTCACACTTCAATATTCGAATTCGCTTCGCACCCAAAATTTTGCTATTCGCACAGCTCTAGTGGTATGTAATTCTGGTTATGCACTATTAAAAAACTATTTGCACATCATCTGCCTTGTGGGGCCATTGGTATTAATTTTCAAACAATGTGCATGACAATATGTCCTCTCATACATCAGAGGTGCTAATGTTGCATACTTGTGCAAAATTGTTCATGCTAAAGGAAACATTGAGTGACTTACTCTATGTATGGCTTGATCTCGTCAAGTGTCCATCTCTCTTTTGTCCTGAAGAGGGTGTCAAAGCTGCACCATGAGAATAAAAATGAAAAGCATTAGGTGAACATAGCAATAGATGTAAAGCAGATGTTGCTAGCAGAATTTCTTTTAAAATGCCATTAAAATAATGTTTTATTCAAGGAACAAGACAAACATGTGGCAATTTGTCCATGTGGATTTCTAAGGGAGGAGTACAATTCACTCAACAGAGTGGCAGTCCGAATTGCAGTTGGCCCCAATCCTCCTTCCAAAGGAAACCGCGTGCAGTGGTTTACGTATTTGTTAGGTGACTTAACGACCACCGCAATCTCCCAAATGCAGAGCACAGTTGCACACCTTGTGGGACAGAGTCCATTGTGGAAGTGCCAGAATTTAGTTGAAACACTGCCTGTTTTCACAGGCACATATTGCGAGGTGCAACTTAATGGTGAATAAATGTAAATGTACTAACTAAATGTGTGCTATGCAACTGTGGCCATGCGCACACGCACAATAATCTTCTACCCTGGAGCTTATCATAATGTGCTAGGAACCAACATGCGCAGCCACAGGGGGCCAGCAAAACGCAGCTGTACCGTTAATTTTCTTTCTTTTGGTTTCAAAAACAAATAAAAAGGACTAGACTTTGACAGTGAGTGACTCTGAAAGCTGGTGCTAACAGAAGACCATAGCCCTCATCACATTCATTTAACGGTAGTGCATCGAGTCCAAGTTATTCCTGTCATAAAGTCACTATAGCCTGTGGAGTTAGCGCCATCACATAAGGTTATAACACTGTCATTCTTGCTTGTCGTCCTCACTCCCCAACCTGATGTCAGGATGCTGACAAAAAGCTTCATTAATTTGTAAGCAAGACAATTTAACCAAGATGGTTCATGATGAATGATGGTTATAGAAATGAAAAACAAGCAGCTATTGTTATTTGGGAAACATATTTGTTTGTCATTTTACTACGCTGCAAACCCTATAATGGTTTGGCCAAAGTTATATGCTACAAGCATCTCCAAAGTCAAGATGGGAGTCGACAGATGGTTACACGGAGTGGGATAGGTTGAATGAAAAGGACAAAGTGCCTCATACAGGCTGGCCAACGTTTCGATAGGAGGACCTATCTTTGTCAAAGGCACCTTGTCCCCCTCAAGCATGAATTGTACCAGTACTTTTCTTAAGATGATACTAGAATGCCGTGCTGCACGACACGAGCAAGCCGTAACATGCACAGGGTCCAGTAAGACACAAACGCATTATGTTTAGCACATGTTTATTCACTCAAGGTCATGCTGTCAAGAGATTGAGACAGCTGCTTTTGTGGGTAACAGGCAAAGTGACGTCTGAAAGCATTCACACACACTGTGACACACACACACGTTTCATTGTTCAAGGGCTCGTCACCAGGTTTGGACATGGCAAACATGTGCAGCGCATAGATTGCTTGGTAGCAATCGTGTATGCAGAGTGTGAAATGGCTGCATGGCACAAATACAAACTAAATCACAAACAGAAGGCTCACGTGCCCTTCCTTTAGAGGGAGCTGTGCTTCAAGAAAGAGTGAATAGTCGCATAACCACATGCTTAATGCAACAGGCACCACTTGAAATGTTATAATTTGAAAAAAGAGAGAGAGAGGCACTGGTCACAGAACATGGCACGCTTCTTCGCCTCCGTCGTATGAGCGATGCAGGAACGGCACTCTGCCTGCGGACACTAGTCAATGCAAATGGGGAGAATGTCTTTTTTGACAGTGTCTGTCCCCTTTGCGAAAATACTCCCTAGATGGCACTTTACAGCTTCTGCTGTGTAGCCAAAGCTTGAAACAGGGCATGGTGAGGGGCACTTTAAGGGAATGTTCTTGACACAGCGTTGTCACTCAATTCGATGGTGACATGTCCTTGTGCATTCTGAAATCACGCTGCGAAAATGTTTTGAAGCACAAATGTGGTGATGTCAAGCTTCGAGATTCAAGGTTAGAGGTGTGGCACTGTGGCAATTACTTTACCAAAGGTCCTCACAGCACATGTGATGCCACAACAAACTTGAGTCTCACAGTATAAGGTTGGTATCATGAAGCTCCAACTGTGCAGCCTACTAAATATCCCTCCATGTTTCACAGGGGAAACTTAATTATGAAACCATCATCACAGCTGTTTTTCACTTGCTTTCTCCTCAGTCAATGCTCTGAAAAGCAACCAGCTGTTTTGTTGAAGCAAGATATTCTCTATTTTGACCCAGAGTGCCACTCAGGTTAGACAACTTCCGGTGACTATCCGAGGATGGTGTAATTATTTAGTTTGAGCTCCGCCCATAAATCTACACATCTTCCATCTGTGTGGCCCCACACTACAAAACACACACCCTGAAAGAAATTCGAACAAGGCAGAAGTTCAGGAGACAATGGAGGCTTGAAGAGATGAATATTCTTGAACACAAGGTGTCAATGGAGCCAATGTTTCAACAAGTGGTTGCTGCCTTGAAGAAGACAAGACTACATGCTGAAACGTTGGCTCCAGCGACATCCCGTGTTCAAGAATATTCAACCCTGAAAGACAGCAATACAGAAAGGACTTCTATGGCATGATGTCAAATAAATAAGCGAACATAACTGACTAGTGTACCTATACAATAACTTTCATCGAGTTGGCTGACAGTGTATTCGCGACTGGATTCTCAATTTGTCATAATTTTCTATCATTAGAAGAGCAGTCCAGAGACAAACAGAAAAGCACAGACCAAAATCTGTTACTGACAGCAAACCAATGCTTACCAAAAAGCAGCACGAAAGTCACTGCAGGAGCTCTAAATCCCATTTTCTAAACATTCACAATGTTTGACCAATGGAGGATCACGTGACGGTGGCATTTTCAAGAAGCATGCACACTCAAGCCGACAACTTTTCTTGCAGAACCAAATGAAGAAACTAATTTTGTTCTGGCAGTTTCCATTCGCACAACATAAAATAATGCATATGCGATATTGATCTTGCTTTTGCCATTTTTGAGATGGTTGAAACCGTAGAGATGAAGAGGACTAAATGACAATCCAAGGTTCTTGTTTGCAGTTCACGTTTCAAGCTTAAAATGTGTACGCTGGTAGTTTCGCATGTTCTCGTGCTTCTTCAGCAAAGGATCGCTGCGAGCTCTGTTAGAACCACAAGGCCACTGACCACTCGTGGTGAAAACAGAATGCGAGAGTGCTTAAAAGCCAATGGTGCTTTGTCTACAGGCTGCACTCCACATTGAGAGTGACTAAATCACAGGCCCATGTTTCACACCGGTGCTTGCTAAGAATCAGCCCCTTTCGTTCTATCCTCTTCAGCTACATATTCAATTTTTATGATTGTTTAAGTCCCTCTTATGGAAGTAAATAAAAGAGAAATAGATGTTAATATGTAGTATGAAAGTTTGATACACTGTTTATATGAAAGTATGACACACCTGTTTAGCAAGATAGGCAACACTTGGCACCACCCTTGGAGTTTAATGAAACACTGCTCACTAAGTCTTGTGCGCAAGCAACACTGGACATCACAGCGACAAGCATCACACAATGACAACACATGTAGAACAAGGTCTACAGCACTGCTGCAAGTGCCAGCATGAAGTTGTTTACTTTGGGAGTAAAGCAGGCTTAAGTTCAGTTCACTTGCTTGCATGTGCATGATTACATTCCACAATATAAACAACACAAGAAAAAAGAAGGATAAAATTGTCTATTCTATCACTCAAACTGTCGCGGAACAAATTATTGTGCTTTAAAGCCACCACTGGCTTTGCAGTGTCACCTTGAACGTGATGTGCAACTTCACACTTGTTGCATTTTTCTTTGTTCGCACCTCGATACGTAATCACGCAGCAGGTGAAAGAAAGTAAAGTGAAGTTGTCATTGGACGTGTGACTGTTCGTAAATTTCCATTCTCTCCATATTTTTTTACACTGCCACGTTTATAACTGAAAGATGGCATCATCTCTCACGTTCAAGAAACCAGAGTACGAGCAATGTTATTTCGTATCAACGACAGATCCTGTGTAGTCATGCAGCATAATGTAGTATTCTTTTGTTCACCATGACCAGATCTAGACAAAACGCCCCTAGAATATTTTTTTTTACCACATCTTTCCAAATACCACATAAATACCATACCTGCAAAAACTGAGAGTGAACAAGTCTTATGTTTGCTGCAAAAGTCACAGATAATTGGCGTATTTAATTATACAAGTTCTTAGTGCATGTGAGCCTACTTATTCTTTTGATCACGACTCTGAAATACATATATTGAATGTTATCAGTGAAGATATCAGGTGGGAAGGACCTTTTACTTAAACCACTGACATGCTTGTGCTCACATTAAGAAATGCGTTTAGTTTAATGACATGCCTGGGTGGAGTGCTCTGTCAAGACAAAATAAGACCTATGCATCATTTACAAAAGTATCAGCAGCAGCACCATGTGTGTCAATATAAAGGTGAAAATGACCTGTGCATATCTTACTTAGAGTGACTGTTAAACATGAATATGAGAGACGATGCCATCATAACCTTAACTGTAAAGATTTCCATTAAAATATGTCACACTGTTACAAGCATGCATCTTCACTACATTCCAATCTTCAGGCAAAGGGTGTAAAAGGAGACATTGAGATAGAGGCACAAGTCACAAACAGCACTTTACGTCCTTGTCCCTTCACACCTAGAATTTGATGAAGCAAACCAAGTTTCCCCAAGTTTGCATTTAAACAGGTGTAACTGTATTTCTGTGGCCATTCTTTTTTCATTTAGCAAAGGCCAGAATCGACATTACAACAAAGGAAACTTCCGGTGGCTATGTGGCATGAACGAAAGTGCTATGTGGCCCCATCATGAAAATTATTGTAGTCTGCAGTATATCAGCTTTCCAGTGTCGGTACACTGTTTAATGCTCTGTAGTTGTGTTGTGCCACGAGCGCTAGTAGCACATATAACTTCGTAAAGTCGCTGCAGGCTCTCCACCATGCGCCGTCGTTGTTTTGCATCTGTGTCACGTTCACGCACTGAAGGGTATCGACGCTGTTTGCAATGCGTTTCAACCTCTTGCGCATGTAATGCGCGGTTTTGTTGACGCTGTCGCCTTTGCTCTGCTTGCCGTTCCCGCCCTGCTACCTCAAGCTGCCGTTCACAATGTCCCTCCGTTTTCTGAGCACACACTGCACTGCGCTGTCGACGTCGCTTGGTCTCCTGTTGTTGTTCGTCTAGTTTCTGTTCCAGCGCTGCCACATTTTTGCACCATTCACTGTGTTCTACAGCCTCTTGTTCCCACAATGCAACATCGTGGTCCCACGACTGATGTTCTTCGGTTTCCTGTTCCCACAGTGCTACAACCTGCTTATAAAATTTACAATCTTCATTGATCTGTTCCCGCACTGCCACCGCTCCTTGGTAATATTCGTGACGTGTTTCGGCTTCTTGCACACATACTGCATGTTCTTGTTGACGTTGCCCTCCCTCTGCTTCTGCATTTCGGAGCCCTTCGTGATGCGCTTCAGCCTCCTGTTCCCGCGCTGAGTCTAAACGCCATTCGTTATGCGATCCGGCTTTCACATGCACTGCACTGGCTTGTTGCAGCCTTTCCTCTTCCCCTTGTTCGCGCACTGCCGCATGTTGACGCCGTTCGTGATGCACGTTGTTGGCCTTCACTCGTACAGCGCTGCACTGTTGTGACCTCGCCCCAGCTTCTTGTTCCACCACCACCGGCGCGTCTCGTTGGCGATGTTGCTCTGCCTCCCACTTGCGCTCTTCTCGGCGTCGTAAGCGTTCTGCGGCCTCTTGTTCACGCACCCCGGGCCTTTGGCGCCTTCGCCGCTGCGCCTCGGCGTTCTTAGCGCGCACCCTGGCACGTTCTTCCTCTGTGAAGGCGCGAATGCGAGCGCGCCTCGCTTCGGCACAACGAAGCCTGTACTCCCGCTCCTCGGATGGTGATCGCACGACACGCGGAGGTGCCATTGTCGCACTTTTACTGCATATGCTTCCTGCGGTTTAGTCACAGGTCATATACGCGGGTGCACTGATGCGTGCGCGCGTAAAGTTGGTCGTGAAGGCGTGAAGCGTGATTATTCCGCTGACATCGAGAAACACGGACGCGGCATGACGCGACGCCGGAGGCGCTGCAGTCGCAGACGCCACAGACGCCTGCCGACGACGTAGACGACGCTAAACCGGCTTCACAACGCTGACGCCGGCGACTCTATCACAGTGGCGGGGAAATATGAATGAGGATCGCAGCGCGTACAGGCAACACCACCGTAAAGGCATCTATGCTACTTGTGCGTACGCTTGTGCCCACTGAATAAAGAGCTTCTTCCCCTAATGCAGCCTCCCCACCCCTCTTTTATTAAGAGCGAAGCTGTTTAAGCCGACCGCTAGTCCGTGCAGCAGAGCGAACAGAAAACTATCATCATCATGAACCGACACGCGCTCTCTTCGTCCTCTTCTTCATCATCTCCTTCGCTCCCACAACACGTGCGCCGATTTGTCCGGCGTGGGATGCAATAACTCTGATGGGCGAGAGAACGAGTACAGAGAGAGGAAGAAAGAATGAAAGAGATAGTAAAACAGAGAAAGAAATAGACAGAAAGATATAGAAATAAACAGACGAAAAAAAGAGAGAGCAAGACAGAAAGAGAGAAAGAGGGAGCGAGAAATAGAGAGAAAGGAATGAATAGAAGGAGAACAACAGAAATAGAAATAAAAAGATATAGAAAAACATAGGGAAAGAGAAAGCAGCAAGGCAGGCCGCCCAGCTCCTTCAGGCTTGGCACCACTAATGCGAAGCTGCGTTAATTGTTTAAAACAAATTCACTCCTGCTACGTGATGGAGATGAGGCTTGATGCATAAAGGCACAGCCAGTAAATGCTGCGCATGGCATGATTCTTTCCCTCGCCAGCAGTCGCCGATGCGAGATATTGAAACTCGCAGTCCAGGCATTGCACCGTGCTTCCCCCTCGACACATATTATTATTTATTTATTTACAGATACTGCAATCACCATTTGGTGATTTTAGCAGGGTGGTACATGAAGTTAGTCATGAACAAATGGCAAGTACAATGACATATAATATATACAGGTTACACAATGAGTATAGGGTAAATACAGACTACAACGGGCAAGAACATACAATAAAAAATAGAAGAATACATTTATACAATCATGTACAGTAGTATGTAATACGATTCAACTGATTAGTGCACTTTCTAATTTCAAGGAAAACAATGCCAATGAGGGTGCTGAAACAATTGCATTAGTTAGTTTATTCCACTCGACTATGGTGCGAGGAAAGAATGAATACTTAAAGCAATTATTGCGTGTGGGAAAGGGGATCATGGTGAGGTCATGTCTCTGCCTGGTAGAGTAGCCAGAAGAAAAAGAAAAAAATATCAGATATGTCTACTTGATAATGGCCGTTAATCAGTTGGTACAAAAACTTAAGCCTTGAGTTATGGTATCTTAATGATAAAGGTGAAAGTTGAGCTCTGCTTAATAGGTCCGTAACAGAAGTCCTTGAAAAATTATTGTAAACAAAACGCGCTGCTCTTTTTTGCACTTTTTTTAATTTGTTAATGTTAGTCTTAGTAAAAGGATCCCATATAATAGCGGCGTAATCTAATACTGGTAAAACAATTGATTTGTACGCTAAAAGGTGGACAGAAGGAGTGGATAGCTTGAGAGCACGACGTAGAAAAGACAGTTTGTAAGTTGCGTTTATCGTTATGTGTGTAATGTGTTTGTTCCAGCAGAGATCATTCGATATGTAAAGCCCCAAGTACTTATAATTAGTGACTTCAGTCAAAAAAGTGTTGTTAGCATTGTATCTGAAATGCAAGGGACTTTTCTTGTGTGTAATTCACATAAAAACAGTTTTATCAAAGTTAATAACCATCTGCCATTTCCTCGCACCAGGAGGCTACTTTTTGAAATGCCTGGTGTGCGGGAAAGTCTGCTTACGAAATATTGCACGCGAATTGGCATCGGAGTTCTTATATGAGCACGAGGCTCACAAAGCGGTTACATATAGTTATGCTTCTACCCGGTAGTACTGGGGGGGTCATACCAAATTTGTGACATTACAGAGAGTTCCGGAGTGTCGATAGGTATGCTCAAACAATCCTACTGTGTAGAAAAAGAGCATTTTACTTCGAGTGGCCAAAAAGAAAAAGAAAAAAAATACAGCAGCCATCGGGGGTTTCTTCGATAGCTGTGTCTGGGATCCAGACAGTTCTTCCAAGATTAGACTTGACATTTTTGAAAAGTAGAAAAATGCTGGCCGCAACTTTCTGCCTTCATTTTCTGTTACACAAGATTTATAAATGATGCACTGACTATATCCCCTTTCGAAAGTTCAACCAAGTTGGTAATTTTGGTATTTAGTGAACCTGAATTACCAGTTGATGCGAGGATTGAGCAAATCATCAAGGCTTTCGTAACAATCCTTCGTGCATCTCTTTCTTGACCTTGTTTAGGGAGACAAGTCTGCTGGGTCGGCTATTCTCCAGGAGGTTAATATCATCCCATGGCAAGCTTACACCAGTTATCCTAGTCGTACAACCCGGCATGACAACTATATTATTAGCACGTAAAATGACGAGACCTGACATGATGTTTAAAAAAAATTTAAATTCTGCATTAAATGGAGCTAATGAAGCTTACTGAAACCCTAAAAAAAATTTCTGGTAAGGCTCACAGTGCCCTACCTGATCTATTGCAACAGCTCTTCTACAAACCACTTTCATTTCTCAAGGCTGCTACTACTTGTGTGGCCTAATGTATAGAACAATAATAGACCACCGAAGAAGCTGGACTGAGTTTGAATATGCTGCAGTGTCCCGTTCCCACGTGACCACCATTTTTATGTCCTGATATCGCAACACACACACCTCTTAAGAAATGAAACTGAAACTATACTCCCTTTCATACATCAGTTGCAACACTGTGGAAGCTACGCAAGAAATTCGGTCAGCAAAATGTGTAAGTCCGCATGTCTTACGCTTGGCTTTCGTCGTTGTAAACACTAGTGTGAGCCGTGCAAGAGCCTGCGCATGAGGCATTGTGATGAGCTGCAAATGAAACACCAAAAAACAAGAACAAAGAGACACTAAGGGATCCAGAACAACGTATTGACAGCCGTATAATGGGGTTTGTTTATTTCTAAGGCATAAAGAATCTTCACTTATTAGTCATCATAAAAATGGAAAAAAAGATCACATTACGGGTGGCAATATCTTCGAACTATTTCTCAGTGTGAACGCACCTACTGCAAGAAGTCTCGCTAGCCTCCATAGCATTGCACCTGATATATGAAATGGAGTACACTTGTAAGGAGATAATTGCGGTATTTGATTTGGGGCTCTCTGAGGCTTTCCAGTTCTTTTATGTTATGGACATTGAGGTTCAGAACATTAATTTCGTGCAAGGAAAGAGGAAAATGAGAAACACCACTTGTGTCCATATTCCTTTATAAAGAAAATGATTCACATACCGTTCATTTGCATCATCTGGCAGATCCCACTTGTCGAAGAGATAGATGCAGTGAGGTGTGGAAGTTCGGTCTGTTAGGGCTAGACCCTGAAATTAATAAGATGAAACATTTCATACACCTCATTTTTCATCGTCATGCCCCTAGCAAAAACAAATGGTTTTGCTTTAGTCTACTATTACTCTCTGTTGTACCCTCTGTACATTTCCGACAGTGCCATTGTGAGTTCATCAAGACAACTGAAATGCCTGCGTGCGAATTGCCACCAAGTCAACAACACTTGTAGTACGAGACACGCTCTAAAAGGCAATCTGAATTTACCTAGATGTTTTAATGTATACGGTGAAAGAGTAATTGAATTCAACGGAACAAAAATCTGGAACACTCTACCCCTAGAGGTTCAAACTGCACACACTTTAAGCAAAGGATATCTAACGAAATTACATTGATAAACTAGGTGCCCTTTATGAAAAAATATGTTTATGAGGATTATATGGTTTGTTTTAATTATGAAATAGTATTGAATGCCATTCTGTTAAACTCTGTAATTGACCTTTCTGTTTGATTTTTAAACACTGGACCGGAAACTAGCCTTCCTTGGCTATTGGTCCACATAGTTGTATAAGTGTGTTCGTGTGAAGAAAAATAAAGCACTTCACTTCAAAAAAAAAAAAACATGAAAAGTAGCTAAATTGGACAGGATGTACTAAAAGTATGTACACATAAACATATTTTGAAAAATATTTTTATGTGTATTTTTTTCCTCCGACCTATTAGTTTCAAAAGTAAGCATAAAATAATTTTAGGTATAGTGACTTGAAGCATCACACGGCACTGCAAAAGGTGCGCTAGATGCAGAATGTCATGCAGGGTAAATCATGATGTAATGCTTACCTCCAACTGCTTGAGATCTGTCTGTACGCCTTCTGGAACACTGTTTTGCCACACCTCAAGGAATTCGCTCAGATTGAACTACACAGAAATATAAATGAGAAGGTTACAGAATTTACAGAAGGCCTGGATCACGGTGGCTCGGATTCATCAACAGTGCACGAACGACGAAGGCGTCTGTTCGGAGCAACAATTTTCACACCAGGATATGTTTTCAAAGCAGAAGCTGTCGCCCTTCAACATCCAGTTTGAATGAGCTCCTGTTTTATGTTTTCAGTGAATTTCTAAAATAACTTCGGCAGGGCAGAACAATAATTAATACTTGCTCAGTCTGAAAGTGTGGATAACTTGAAAAATTCAACGAGAACTGGAGAGCCAGTCACTGTGTGGTGCCCACGATAAGTTGTCAAGTGCCAAAGACCATCCTGGCTGAGTTGAAACATTGCTGAAGAGGTTGGAGACAGTGTCCAGCTCCTCTAGAAATGCTCACTTTGTTGGCTGACACTTCACTAGTGTGAAATGCGGATCACTTTCGAGACACTGTGTACTTACGCTGCAACATATTATCGGCAATTTCGGAGCTTCCCTTCCCCACAACACCTCGTAGGCACAAGGCCGCAATCCATGAGGGCGACACAGGGATGTGCATTTGCACAAGAGGATCATGAATCTCTCGGGAATTCAGAAGACACATCTGTGGACTTTGTACACAACAGTGACATAATGAGAACACCGACAAACCTTTTCAACACTTCGAAGGAGCACATCGGCGGTTGCCTTGCACATGACGTCGCCGTTTAGCGTGTAAAACTCGTCATCTGTGTGCATCAAACAAGGATTACAAGTTTAAGGGACAAATAAGTACAGCAAAAGGCAATGAAAAATAACACCCTTCCTCGTAAAATTAGCACAATGATTTCTGGGAGATGTGCCACTGAAGGGGCACTAAGAGTAAAAGCTAAATGGAGCTTGTTTAGTAGGGTCAGTGTTCTAAGATTACAAATATGCTACAGTTGTCTAGAGCGATGTTTTCATTTAAAAAAAAAAAAGCTTGTGAGAGAGGAGTGGCACAGCTACTTTGGAAATTCAGAACCAGCTTCCGTGTATGTGACTCATTTCAAAAATGCTTTGTTAAGAGTAGTAAACCATGGACAATAAGCAGCTCATCCGTTCTTACTACACACTTCTGCAAGAAAGCTTACCAAGATGCTTTGTCAAAAGTAGTAAACCATAGACAATAAGCAGCTCAGCCGTTTTTACAACACACTTCTGCAAGAAAGCTTACCAAGATGCTTTGTCAAAAGTAGTAAACCATAGACAATAAGCAGCTCAGCCGTTTTTACAACATACTTCTGCAAGAAAGCTTACCAAGATGCTTTGTCAAAAGTAGTAAACCATACACAATAAGCAGCTCAGCCGTTTTTACTACACACTTCTGCAAGAAAGCTTACCAAGATGCTTTGTCAAAAGTAGTAAACAATAGACAATAAGCAGCTCAGCCGTTTTTACAACACACTTCTGCAAGAAAGCTTACCAAGATGCTTTGTCAAAAGTAGTAAACCATAGACAATAAGCAGCTCAGCCGTTTTTACTACACACTTCTGCAAGAAAGCTTACCAAGATGCTTTGTCAAAAGTAGTAAACCATAGACAATAAGCAGCTCAGCCGTTTTTACTACACACTTCTGCAAGAAAGCTTACCAAGATGCTTTGTCAAAAGTATTAAACCATAGACAATAAGCAGCTCAGCCGTTTTTACAACATACTTCTGCAAGAAAGCTTACCAAGATGCTTTGTCAAAAGTAGTAAACCATAGACAATAAGCAGCTCAGCCGTTTTTACAACATACTTCTGCAAGAAAGCTTACCAAGATGCTTTGTCAAAAGTAGTAAACCATAGACAATAAGCAGCTCAGCCGTTTTTACTACACACTTCTGCAAGAAAGCTTACCAAGATGCTTTGTCAAAAGTAGTAAACAATAGACAATAAGCAGCTCAGCCGTTTTCACAACATACTTCTGCAAGAAAGCTTACCAAGATGCTTTGTCAAAAGTAGTAAACCATAGACAATAAGCAGCTCAGCCGTTTTTACTACACACTTCTGCAAGAAAGCTTACCAAGATGCTTTGTCAAAAGTAGTAAACAATAGACAATAAGCAGCTCAGCCGTTTTCACAACATACTTCTGCAAGAAAGCTTACCAAGATGCTTTGTCAAAAGTAGTAAACCATAGACAATAAGCAGCTCAGCCATTTTTACTACACACTTCTGCAAGAAAGCTTACCAAGATGCTTTGTCAAAAGTAGTAAACAATAGACAATAAGCAGCTCAGCCGTTTTCACAACATACTTCTGCAAGAAAGCTTACCAAGATGCTTTGTCAAAAGTAGTAAACCATAGACAATAAGCAGCTCAGCCGTTTTTACAACATACTTCTGCAAGAAAGCTTACCAAGATGCTTTGTCAAAAGTAGTAAAACAATAAGCAGCTCAGCCATTTTTACAACATACTTCTGCAAGAAAGCTTACCAAGATGCTTTGTCAAAAGTAGTAAGACAATAAGCAGCTCAGCCATTTTTACTATGCACTTCTGCAAGAAAGCTTACCACTACTTTTTGTTCACACTGTTCTGCAAGCACTGTTTACAGTCCTATGGCACCCCATATTACATGCCTGACTCGACGAGCAACAGAGCATGATGTACAAGATTCAAGACTGTCCTGCAGTTGTATAGGCAGGTTTCTGTTATGCATTGTAATCACAAGGAATAGTATTCACTCAATTCCATTCAGGAATGGTTAATGTTGAGGACGAGGCGTGCTATCTTCAAGTGCAGTTTCGCCTGCAACGTAATCTAGTTTTGGCCCAGAACAAAGCTCAACAATTTTAAGGAACTTAATGTATTACTCCATTCCTTAACCTATCAATTAATGTTTGTGTTGAGTGCGCCCCTCCACCTAATGAATCGGTGGCAAAGACAGATATTTCTACTGCAGTAAATCATCACCTCCAATTTTGATGTCACACGATATATATATATATATATATATATATATATATATATATATATATATATATA
The DNA here is from genome assembly GCF_013339695.2 of Rhipicephalus sanguineus. Lineage (NCBI taxonomy): Eukaryota > Metazoa > Arthropoda > Arachnida > Ixodida > Ixodidae > Rhipicephalus > Rhipicephalus sanguineus. The sequence goes on from NW_023614658.1 coordinate 24,579, forward strand.
TATATATATATATATATATATATATATATTATATTAAAAAAAGGTGAAGTATAAGAAATCGCTTCATTACCACTATTGGGAGTAGTGCATCTCCGAAACACTTCTGCAACAATCTCTCTGCAAGAAAAGAAAAGCACGTGTATAGTGCACTTTTTTTTTTTGCTGTATGAGTATAAAAATTGCTGCACAAGCCGGTCATATTCTGTGACGCGCACATTGCTCGTTTGTCCCCATTGGCATGCAGTTCCCTTCATACTAAATAAATGCCTTGTTTGACAGTGAAAAAATGCCGAGCAATACAACCTTACGCTTGCACATCACTTAGACAATTCCCAGAGAAAATTCTCCGTTGATATTTTTTTGTACTGCCACCAGACTATATCTCTCGTATTACATATGAGCGTGCGCTGCATGTACTAGTAGTATAACATTCAAGAGTAACTCGGCAATATGACAAAAATCGAGGAACGTCCGGTTACCGTGGCTCCAACTCTGAGATCTTGTCGACAACGTCACCGGCAGGTATCTTGTCCAGTCGCATGGACTCTGACTCTATGTAGTTGACAATGAAATTCTGTACTCGGTAGTAATATTCACCATCTAGAAGCCTGTAAAAACCTGTGTGTGCAGAACAAATATTATGTACGAACCATCTTTTACTATGTGCATGGCAACGCAATCCCCCCCACTAACAATCAAGAAAAGGACGGCAGAAATTAAAAGGTAAGTGGACGATCGAGAGATGAAGCAAATACAGAGGGAGAAAGCAAGGATAAGACTAGTGTCTGTGGTGATGAAACAGAAAGCAGGTAGAACAGAAAATAAATGCAAAGCAGCGACGTGGCCATACAGAAAACTAGCTCTTGCTGTTTATACATTGGCAAGCATTGATGTCGTGCACAGCTAAAAGATACATTAAGCATATAATGCAGCGCTCAAGGCACGTATTATATCATTCGAAAACTTAATATACAAATGTAGCTCTGTGCGCTGTCACCTTTTAAAGAATACACTTGGCAAGAATGTCGCAAAAACTGCACAGTGGTGCTCCTACACCAAAACCTTCTTCAGCATTTACGAGCCACTGCTGCATGTGGATTGATAAAACGTCAATGTGCAGATGACTCAAAATGTTGCATGAAGAGTTACAGCCGAAGGTGGTGAGGTTTGTACACATCCGTTTGCACAAAGAACCGTCATCTGTAACACTTTCCAAGAAGTAACTGCACATACTTCACACAGTAGTATTTACCTGTCATCCTTGTCTAAAACTTGTGTGGACAGAATCACTAGTTTTATTCTCTCACTCTCTCTTTTTGGAATGGTCAACCTTGGTATTTTAAGATTAGCTCCTCTCAAATGAAGCATAAATAATACAATTGGTGCACTTAGGATGCCCTTTTACATCTTTAAAACAACTATCCTAGAGATGAGATGACTGGACGAACCATAGAAAGCATTCATATCGTTGTTTTTCTTGTGTCTGGGCAAACGCAACATTAACACGTCTCCTGCCTTATTTCTGGTGTCCATCAATTTAAGGCTACGTTTATTGTTTTATGTACAAACTTAATAGCGCAAGAAAAAATCCTGCTAAATCATACTTCACTGTATGAAATGCGGCCACCAAGAAGTCACATACTTTTGGCATTTTCAGACTCATCAGTGGCTAATGCCTGCTCATAAGCACACCATTCAGCGCTCATCTCAATGGCAGCATTAAATCCTGAATTATTGTTAACTGGTAATGCGACCATCCATCGCATCTCACAATTCCCTTGCCAAGATTTCTTTATGCAGGATTATATGGTATATAGGAAACAGGGAAAAAAAAAGCCCTTGCAAAATGTTTCACACTATTCGGTTTCTGAATACTATGTGTAAGAAGAAAAGCCCTCACCATCGATTTCAACCACAGGCAGCTCCTCAATGGCCTGCCTGATCTCGGCTTCGCTTGCTTGCACTATTTCCAAGATGTTCCCGAGGGTATACTGGAAACCAAAAGCAAACAAATGGCTCATAGCACTTCTCTTGCAACTGTATGCGATTGTCATTTCAGTGAATGAGTCCTCTTTGAAGCCATCTGATGAATAGCACACAAACCATGATGCAACAACACCAATCTCACAAGAAATGAAACAAAGTACTACATACTGGTACTGAAGCACAATAACGACAACACTTTATAAAAGCAACTTTTTAAAAATTTGAACGTGCATGGGCCATGGTGTTCTCCGCCTTCTTCGTGTCAGCGGAATAAAATGGCTTGGTTATCGAGAATAAACTTTAGTTTGAGGTTAGTGCTCGTCCTGCTTGGCCTGCCTGGTTGTGTCATATTTTTTTCCTGCTTCAATAACATTGTATAAATATGCAACCAGTCTCATAGTTTTCTGGCTGTTTTAGTAGTATCACTAGTGGCAACATAATAAATTGGATGTGCACTTAAGTACTGTGACTTCACTGTGTGTGATGTGCCATCGGCACAGGCTCAGAGAAGGCAAACAGAGGGGTGACAAACACGGGAAATGCACCTTGGGCGTGACTTTGTCATCATCAACATGGTGCTCGAGTTCGGCTCCTCTGTATGGAGTCTGGCGAAGAAGTTCCAGCAGCTTTTTCAGTCGGGGGAAGCACTGGCGAAGCTCCAGGTAGCTGTGGAATGTGTGTAGAACCTGCGTGATACAACCAACTTTTTGCTTTAGTCCGCATGAAACCGCCTACATTTATTGGTGGCGTCCTTTAAGAACATAACCGGGAGCAAAAAAAATGGCGAAGACACATTAATTTCAGAGGCAACTCCGCTTTGCATTTCATGCACGCTGCCTTCTGAAATGGCCCATCAAGTAGTTCAGCAAGTAGGGGCATGCGAATATTAAATATTTCGGAGATCAAACCAAATTGCACCATGTTTGACTCGGTCTGCAATTAACATGGCTGTTATTCATAAAAACAGATATTTTTGAAATAAGTCATGAACTTTTCAAAATGTCAACTACAAAACAAAAGCATGATAGGTCCCATCTATATGGGCTTAAGATAAAAGAGGCTACATCACTTGGGGACTTTATGAGCTATACAATAATCTCCTACACTCTCTGAAGAGTTCTGTGCATGTAAAGAGTCTGCTTATTTGTTATCGATGGCCCTATTGTGGTTTTAATCTCAAACTTATGATTACTAGGATGTGAACATCATTTTATATTAACTGTGCAAGAGGCCTGTTGTATATTCAAAATACTATTAAAAAGTATTCAATATTTGATTCGATTTAAAAAATGACTATTCGTGCACACACCCTAACACACGCACTTTGCAATACAGTTAAAACTCGATCTAAGGAAACCCAATTTTATGAAGTTTCCAATCTAACAAAGAAATTTCCATTCCCTGGCAGGTACCCGTAGGGTTCAATGTTGTCATCAACTCAAATTAACGAAGATTTTGCGGCACTGAACTCAATTTAACAAAGTTATTCCGGAAATAAATGAACAAAAATGCAGTGATTTCTTTCCGATTTTTCGCACAGACGGCTTTTTTTCAAACGTTCGTTGTAACGCTATCGTGTTAAAACATCTAGCCACCCTCGTCATGACACTAGTTTAGAGCTTTTACATATCAAATGGCACTGAATGGTAGTGGTTTGTTGTCCTTGCACATACTCCCACAGGAACACGGTGGTTGCTTTCGTTATTTAATGGTTTATGAGACAGATGGCACTGATGGTCTCCTTGGAACTTTTTTGCTCTGCCTGTTCGTGCATTAACTGCATTCATTCTCCGCCTTTGAATATCGGCACTTTGTTGTAGGTTCACATGACCGTCTACCTCACCTGTATCGCCCGTACACTGGAGGAATTCATGCTCGGGATGCCTTAGTGGACTTTTCACACACGCAGGCGTGTATTAGTGGCAAATAAAATGCCGCGGTAGCTTTAGGGCGCTATATGACACTATATAATGTGTGTCATAAGTAAAAGGAGAACACCTTGCTGTCAACCGTGGACTTCTAACCCCAGAAAACATCACATCAGTATTTTATCCTGAAGCATATATCGTGACTTTTTTTTGGGGGGGGGGGTAGGGGGGGTCTGCTTTCCATTCTCGATCGTGAGGGCGCAATCGTAAACAGACACGACGATATGTATACCTGACTGGGACGAGCTTCAGGTGTTGAATCTGGCGCGTTTCCCACCACCTCAGACGAGAGCCGGAGCGTTGGCACGAGCAGGAGAGAGTTCGATATGTCAGCCTCGCGGACTTCGAAGGTACGGTCGCCGGTGCACACGACAGCAGGGCAGTCCTCTTCACCACGAAAAACCAGCCTGAGTTGACAGAAAATTTCATATAACTTCAATAAGTACAACCTCGGACGGAATGCACCAACCGACCTCCATAACATTCGAACGTGCATGGGCAAGCTGCAAGTCATACCCACCTCTCGCCTTCGCGTATCGTCTTCAGCAGTTCCTTATCGACCTCTAGCAGCCGTAGTGAGCTCTGGTTTTCTTCCGCAAACCAAAGCGGCTGAGCTATGGGCTGCAGGTCGCTGCGATCCAGCTTGGCGCGCTCCAAAAACGCTTGCACTTCTTCGTCAGTCCTTGAAACAAGACATTGAAAAACTGTAGGAACACCAAATCTTTACGGAAACAAAAGTACCGAAGGCGGCCAATGTTCAACACGGAGCCGCATTTTTCTAGCAGACGACAGCGCTTTGAAATGTGCGGTAAGTCGTGCCAGCGTTGCCGTAAGGTAATGCAGTAAGAATATATGGTCGTCTTATTCAAATTTTCAGCTTTAACAGTTAATGTAAAACCTTACCTGATCATGGCCATAGGATTTATGATGCAAGCAGAAAAGACAGTGAAATCTTCCCGACGAAACGTACGTTGCTAAACGCAAATAAAAAGCGCGCGAAACCAAGGAAGCATTGTATCCAGACTGTTCACGCTCTTCGCTAAGCAACATTCATTTTTAAAAACTTTTACCTTTTTATTTGTTTACATAAAAACACAAATAGCATAAAAAACAACCCAATGAATAATAACATTCACGAAGTGATATTTTATATGCGTTTGTTCATAAATAACAGAAGCGAAACCACATTTTTGTCATCTTTTTGTGTGTTTGTGTTCGGCGCGTTGCGTTGCTCAAACAGCCCCGCTGGCTGGCGTGCGTGCCACGTTGTCCGATCTGTCAGTGCCGGTGTGCAAAATTAGAAAGAACTGCAAGCAGCACTCAAGATTTTGGTTACGTTTCACGTGAACTGTCAGCTCACAAAACAAGTGTGCGAGAACGCCGTCGTCAAAATTTGCACAGGACGTGGGGACTCTTTTTTTCGATGTTGCGTATGAACACGAGGCTGCGTAGCTAGGCTCATATAAAAGCAAGTCCGGACGCATGAGGCAGTCCTCCGCGTTGTACTTTCGTGAGTGATTGTGATTCCGTGATTCGCCCCGCGTCCCAAAACCACAACCTTTCACCATGGTCAACAGCCAGAGGATGCGCATGGCCAACGAGAAGGCCAGTAAAAACGTCGTACTACGAGGAAACGTTCCCAAGTCGACGGTAAGTAGCACACCGGTGTCCTCGCATTTGTCGAAAAAAGGGAGATAGCCTGAAGCGATCATCAAACTGTTCGCGTAGTACGCCGTTTTGATTAACTCGAACGCATTTGCGCATCACCTCTGGGGCTTCACTTCATTCTTTCGCTACGGCATTTGCGTGTATTGACCGGATGAAGAAGTGGTGGAGATGCGTAGCCTTTGGCGACGCGTCATCTGCGAAGTCGTGCCGTCGCTGACGTTGCACACCGTTCTCTCGTTAACGCGTCCATCTCGCTCTCATGTTTTCCCGAGAACAAAATCCTTTTCCTGCGGATGCGAGGAACTGGGTATCAGCCATCTACTTGACCCAACTTCACCGTTTGCCGGGTGTGTGCTGTCGGTGAAATATGGTCGGTCTGCGCAGATGGACGTCTTGGCCACCAGGAGATAGTGAGCGCGATAAAACGTAGCCGCACAAGCTCGCTTGCGCAGTCCCCATCGTCTCAAAGACGAAGCATTCAGTAATGTATTGTCTGCTGCAACAACGAACTCAGTGTGACCACTGCGCAACACCTGTGCCCCTGTTTTTTTTTACAGACCACTACTGTGCGCTTCTTGTTTCCCTGATTGCGTTATCCGTGCTGTCTTCTTTCTTTTTAAAATAGCTCGCAACTGTTTGCGGCAGGAGAGCTTTAAAAGCGATCACGGACGTGTCGAATGAGTGCGTGTATTTTTACCATCTTTCCGGTGCCGTGCGAAACGCGAACACCTGTTTCGTTGCTGCGCATCTGTTTTCGCTTTTTTTTATGTCGTGCTGACGCGCAGCATGGTCTTTTTGGTGCTGCCCTTGTTGCGCGCAGCTGTCAAATCGCATATGCACTGACGTTTCCGTTTTTGTTTCTCTCTCTCTCTCTCTCCCTACATTTGCGTTTCCGCAACAGAAACCCCAGGACGAGAAGTACCCGGTTGGCCCATGGCTCCTCGCATTCTTCATCTTCGTAGTTTGCGGCTCCGGTGAGTGATGCAAACCCATATGGTTGGTGCGCTGTCACCTGGGACCTCGATACTGCGACGTTTTCTGTCGCCTTACGGTCAAATCGGAAAGTGATCGTGACATTAGCAACACAGTCGTACGTTTTTCTTTCCACGCGCCCAGAGAAACGAAAAATACCGCGATCAGCGGCTGCAAAATTTGATAAGGATGCGCGGAAACCTGCTTCGTGCTTTTGTAGAATGCTGCTACTAAAGCGATGCCTTGAAGTGTACTCTGTGGAATGGGGTCATTGCATGTGGGATTTAGCCACAGGCTGTTTGTGTTCTGCTATATGGTACCTTAATACGACATTTTGCAACTGAGAGCGTGCAGTATAAAGGATATTTTCATGAGTATATGTGTAGTATCTTTGCATGCCTAAAACTGTGAAATTTAGTGCTTTGTCGCTGTTTTTATCTGTTAAGTGTCTAGCTTTGTGCACTAGAAGTTGCTTAGTGCACCAAATACTTATTATTGCCTCTTGGCGGTCACTGAATTAGTGATCAAATAATTGGTAGGTGAAGCTTTTTAGGTATAAATGTGTATGGATTGCAGTTTTACCATCTCGTGCAGTTTGTATTAGCTAATTGCTTACATTCGGTCCAGTATCGTGTCAAGAATTGTTCACAAGATTGTGCCTATAGAAACCTAGCAACTTTTTTACAACGCAAAGGCATTGCAAACACAAAGGCATTGCAATCGCAATGCACACCCATTTATGAAGCCTAGTGAATTAACAGCCATACTTACAAATTTACTTTGGCTGCAGCTTCTTCTTGAACTTCTCTGGCATTTCGCACAATTGGTAGTTGCTAGAGAATATTTCATTACCTTCGAGCACGTATGGAAACAGGGCGAATACCAGGTTGTTCTGAAATTGCTAAGGAGTTGTGAGGAAAGTTGTTACAGAGCAGTAGCTAGTTACCTCAAGGAGCAGTACTGCTGTCCGATTTGCAAAATTGGTGAAGCAATCAAAATTTAGGTGTTGTTTTTTTTTAACACAGAGGTAACGAGCATTTTGTGTTGATGCAGGATAGCACATGAATTGTACAGTTGCTAGCGCTATTTCTGAAGCATCGGTAGTGAACTTGCATCAGCCACTGCCTTTCTGTTTTTGACACAGAGAGAAGTGTTGGGAGAGGCACTGAATGTCTTCAGTGTCTTGCTTGACAAAAGCAGTAGCTTGAACATCTGGGCTTGGTGAAGATGACACTTACTTTTACTTGGTGTTAACTTTTGCAGTTCTGCTGGTAACTCCCTTGAGTGCAGCTCTCTGCCAAATTCCATGGCTTCATGATGCCCATTTGCATAGTTCTGTTTTTTTTTTCTTTGACTTTGTGCTGTCAGAGCGTGAGTGCATGGTAAAGGTGATTAAGGGTTACCCTCCTCAGAAGCTATCCCTTTTCTCCAACTTTTCCTCCAAGCGGTCGGGATTGATTGCCATGGTTTGTCTGCTTGATATTTTGCATTACCAGCTGCTGCCACAAACCTGGCCTCTTGCATTTCATTCTCCGGCACAAACTTTCATTAAAGGGACACTAAAGAGAAACATTTAAATGGTTTAGATCGATAAGTTGTGCTCTGAGAACTCTAATGTCGTTAATTTTGCCATCATAGGTTTATTCGTACAGGAGAAAATGTTCAAATTTTCATTTTTCAATTTCGCGCCAAAATATCCCCGTGTGACGTCATGGATTTCAAAGTGTATTTATTGTATTTTGGCACCATTGGCTCAAAAAAATTATCCCAAATTTGGTATGTTAAGTCTATGGCCCCCTCAGAGGACAGTGTACTTCATTTTTATCGATTAGGAACTACGTAGTCCCTAGTAGGCGCCGTCAAAACATGCGACGTCACGGCGAATGGTGCGGAAACTTCAGGGTGGCATCGCCATCCACATTTCGTTTTTGTGCGTTTTCTCGCTTATTAAGCGTCTTCTCGCAGCAAGCGTGGTGTTTTTGGTATCGTGAAAGAGTACTTTACTAATATGAGAAAAATCATTTTACTCGTTAGTGCCTATTTAAAAAGCCAGACGGATTGGTGCACGATTGACATCCCAGAACAAGGGTGGCTGAAAAGTTTACAATTAGTTATAACTTGCACATTATAATTATAATTTACACATTTTATGCAGAGTACTTTGATCGGCCTGTTAATGATCCGAGGGACCTGTGCTATTGGCTCAATATATTCGTTAAACCTTGTCGGGGCTGTTTCAGGTTCCCTTGATATCTATGCTCACAGCCCATCATACGTTCACGAGTGCTTGTTCCAACTTCCAACACACATTCGCTTCTTCAGCATTGTATACTGAGGTGCCAAACAGTACATAGGGGGTAGCAAGTGTGATAGCGTTTGTTTATAGTGTGATGCATGCAATATGGCACTGACTCAATTCCTCCATGATAGATGTTGGTTTCGTTGCTATTGTACAGTTATTGTGTCCACTCACATCAACAGCTTGCATTACTTCATTTTGTAGTAGTTCAAACAGTTTTAATTGTTTTTCTGTATTGCATCTTTTCCAGCAATTTTCCAGATAATTCAGAGCATCAGGTTCGGCTGACCGGCCTCCATTCCAGAGACTTTGGACCATGACGAAACCACTTCCCGTGCGGGGCAGCGGCAGTGAATGTGGATAAAAAAAATTGTCACACATTAATGCTGGATTTTGGACAAAATGAAAATTGTATACATGTAACACTCAACTTCGTATACCTTTGTTTAATACCTTGTTATAAAATGTGCTGTACAAAGATGCTCTGTGCTTCTGGTGATGCTTTTTAAGAGATATTTTCAGAAATAAAGCCTTCCTTTTTTTTTACCTGTGTACAAAGAACTGTGCTTGAGTAAAGTAGCCTTTTTTTTTCTATTCACCTTTTAGGACAGTGTTGAAAGCATTGTAAAATGCTTTTGCACACCAAGACTCTAGACATGCTATATATCAGTACAGTCAAATTTTCTTCAGGCACACTTGGTTATATTTCCATAAAGCTAATGTACATCACATAACAGGATGTCATGTGGTGCCTGTGATGGTGTATATATTGCACCCAGTGTGAGCCACTGTGCACGATTGCTTTGACACATGTGGTTGTACACAGCTGCTGGGCTGCGATGCGAGGCATTGTTTTCAAAATGTGGTAGTAATCCACTGACCTGTAGGGTTGGAATATAGCTATGACTACAAGGCTTTGTCTTACAAAGTTTGATGAGAATAGTTCGAGTGTATTGGTAGTATATGATGAAAGAGTAACACTGGTGAATCTCCCCTCTGTTGCCCTTGTCTCATATTTGCTCTATAATTACTTTGTACAGAGCTTGTTGCTAGGAGTTATGGCATTAGTATTTCGTTTTTTCATCCTTCTTAATCTTTCTTCAAAAGGATGTCGCAACATTTGTACAGTGTAGCGAGTCTTTGTGTACGCACATCAAATCTGTGAGGAAGGGTAGTCTTTGGGGTAAAGCCATTTTGTATAGGTGTGCAGCAAAGACTGTCATAAAGTGCATATATCTAATATATATGTGTGATTGAAATGCCTCTATTTGACATGTCCATGAAACTACAGCAAAATTCAAGGAAAAATCAAATTGCTGTCAAGGGATTGTGAATTCGATGACTTCACGTAAATGATTACTGAAGACCATTTTTAAATTGGAAGCAAAGTTTTATACCTCTAACTATTCTAATAATTGGATCAACATTCAAGGAAAAAATAATTAATGCCAGTTCCATGCATGTGCAATCTGAGGAGGAGGAATAAACTTTACTGATAAGGAATGGAGGAGCCAGGCTGCTGTTTACTCAGGTTGCACTGGCTAGATTGCGGCCCCCTAGCTCCCAATCTAGCTCCCTGTGCAATCTGAGTAAACGGCAGAGCTGGAAAGCAAGCACCACTGCCTGGCAAACACAGACTGAGTTCTTTCATCTTTCTTCGTCTTCTTGTTTCTTCATCGTTTTCTACATCTTTCTTTCTTTCCTTACCTCTTTCTATATTGCCGTCCCTTCTCCTAACCCTCGCATCACTCAGGCCCTCAATTCTCTTTCCCACCCCTTGCTATGTTATACTATACAAGGCTATGCCGTGCTTTACCCTCACTTACCTTTTCCACGCCCTCGCCATATATACTGCCCATGGCTATGCTAGGAGCTGCTTGGCACATACCCGCTTTCTGTGGAGCTGGTCACGTGAATCGGCGGAACGAAAAGCTTAAACCCAACTGAAATGGGCTTTAGCCACAGGAACGTTTGCGAAGCCGTGTGTGATTTTTTACGGGAAACAAAAAGAATAGAATGTTAAGTTTATGTACAATTTCACTGTTTCAACCTATTGGTTCTTTTCTTTTTTGAAAATCTGGATTGGGGATCACTGAATTTATTTTTATACCATCCATTCCTGAACATATTCGGATTTTAAAACAATTTTATTTCTAAAACAAGGTACCAGTTGTTTCATGGCCGATCCCCCACGGTGGGTTGCGCCAAGTAGCTGAGGATCAACCAACCAACCAACCTCCAGTGTTAAAACTGGAAAGTGAACAGTGTCCGATTTAATTGTCACCTCCAGCTATAGCAATTCTGAAAGTTTGTATCACATTCTTGGTCAATCACCCAGGTGGATAAATGCCGCACAGTTTTTCTGTCTGAGTACATACTCTGAGCCTCTTCGACGTGCGTGCCATAGCTTGCGAGGCATATAAGCAGTGGTAATTGTGCTGCCTCCACAATTACACTGTTCTGTATTTCCTTTTAATTGCTACTTGCACGTTCTACTTACATTAAGGCCAGCTGTATACATAATTGACACCAGAGGATTCCTAAATATATATGGTGATTCGTTTTGAATCTCCATGCAGTAGTACCAACATGAACTAATTGCTCCGTTTCTGACAGAAATCTGATTCTTCAAATCATCAGTCATGTAGCACAGCCTGTAATGACATATGAGGCACTTGGAAACAATGTTTAAAGCAAGTTTAAAATGCGCACTGTGACGTATGTATTCAAAATAGGTGCCACAACGTTACGTCACAAGCCGGTAGCGGTTTTCATTATCTTATAGAGGTAAGGTAATTCGGAACGTACTAGAAAATATTTCGCCTTATGCCATGGGCGTAACGAGTGTATTCGGCCCCGCGTGTGCTTGCGGCTACGTTCTACATGAGCGTGCGTGCTCAGTGTTCGATCCAGGAGCTTGTCTCGCGAATTTAGCACGGCTCTACCGAAGAAGGAGAGTATCGATGAAACCGAACTGTGCGTTTGCTTATCGCTCTTTCCACGAGTTGAGCCGTGCGCTCTGCGCCTTCACGACAAGCGACAGGTCACGAAAACAGGTTCTTTCTCTGCTCTCCGCTTGCGTTGTGACACCCACGGCGCAGCGATCGTTGTGATATAACTGCGACGGAAGGAAATCTTGGATCAGCGTGAAATAAGGAAGACACACTCGAAAGGTCCGGTAATGGCAAACAGGGGACTTAACGGGTAACGTTTTCGTGTCTTTATTTACTTATTTATTACGCACACGTGAGGATCTGCGATAGAGGAATGTAGATAGGGTGTCAAAATAAACTGCTGCGTGCACGTTTAATTGATGGCCTGCCTTCATTTCTAAACAGTACGAGGAAGTTGACGGCTCGGATTTCATCCTGCATTGTCAACCACGGTCGCGGATGATATTTCATTTTTCGATTGCGCCTCGCAGCTGTCATTCCAGGAATAAATTCCACGATTCGGTTTTGAAAGATTGCAAGGCTGCCTATTTATTCTGCTTATACATTCTATCAAACAGAAGTAAGGCAGGTAAATATGTGCTCTCTGCACGAGGTAAGTGTATTGCGGTGAAAATTGGCGCGTTGGATACACGGCAGCAGCGCGTGTGTGCGGATATATTTTTTTTTCTTTTTCGGCGGAAAAGCATAGAGAAAGAAAAAAAATATTTTTTCTTTCTCTATGGGAAAAGCGCGGCGCGGCGTAGCAGACGACGTTTTCCGGTCCAACACCGGAAGTAACGTACGCGATTGACGCGTCACAAGGCGGCGGCGCGCCGAAAGTGACAAGTGGCTGGCGATGGTAATCGGGCCAGCAGCTCGCGTAGGTTGTCCGTACAGTGTACTAGAACACTGTAGTTGTCCGCAAGATTTCAGCAGCTGATCGCGAAATCGATCTCGCTTTCTTCGCGTGTCATCGGGTCCACAGCACAACACCCGAAGCATGACAATGGGAGAAGAGTCTCCTGTCTCGTCGCTCGTGCTGCCCGTGCTGATCCGTCCTATATTGGACAAGGTAAGTGGTCATTTCCGCGGCGCCTTTCCGCTTCGAGCTGTCGACGCTAGTCGCTTACCGCAGCTACCAACGCTGCAGCCTTACTTTCGCCGTTTTATTGTAAATCCTCTGGCTCCTTACGTTGTTTCTTCCTAGTTGTCACTGTTTCTTGTCGCCAGGATAACCGATGAACGAGGCAACTTGACGCGAGTTCGTGCTAGCACTCGCTCAGAGCCGTTCTGACGAACGCCCGCCGTAGTTCGCCTTTCTGCGAGAGGGTTTTTCGAGGTTTTGATATATGGACTGACCTTCCGACACCAAGCGTTCACGCAAAGCCCACTTTACCTGCCCTGGTCAGTTTCTTGGCGTTTGTTTGACTCGTAACGTTGTAGAGGGGGGCCTCTGTCGGAAGCGGGAAGAGATCGAAATCGCTGTTCCGTCCGTTTTCGTACCGTAGCCCCTGGTCTTCTTTCTATATCGAGCGGTGATACTTTCGAGATGTGCTGGGTATGTATTCTTACACGTTTGTATGTCCTTTCACTCAACAGCTGGAAAGAAAAGACTTAGGGGCAGCCCAAACATTAAAAGGAGCAGTCACCAAGGTGAGCTTCAGTGTCCTCTACAGTGAACTGTCTGTTGATCTTGTAGCTTACTTTTAAAAACACGGCAGGGGTATGTTGCGTTGACATGTGAATGCTGGGAAACAAGTGAATGCAGTAAGAACAGCTTGTGAAAATAAAGCTCGTCGTACGTTTGTGTGTTAAGTGTAGTGCTCGGCTACGTTTCGTGCATGATTCAACAAGCTAAAGAAAACCTTGCTTTGAATCTGAATAAAATGTTTGAAGTTGCCGTGGCCAAGTGTCAGAACTAGGAATTAATAATATTAAATCGTGACTTCTACTACGTCTGCAGTTAAACTCTTGTTTGTAGCCATCGTGAGCAAAGGACTAAACATTGTTAATAATTATTGAGCTATTCAAAACGTACAACTGCTTATAGACAGTGGTAGTTGCTAATTATGAGCGCGTGGTAACAGACTGTCACATGTGCTGTAAACGATTGGTAATTTTTTTTCTTTTCAGGTTGAAATGGAACATCCTGGCTTTCTGTACGACCTCGTAATGGGATTGATTAAAGAGACTGACGTTTCTGTAAATGTCACAGAGTGTTTGTTGAAACTTCAAGGCTCAATTCCAGACAATGAAGGTATGTGTAATGCAAGTGTAGTTGCAGGAATTTCCTAACACCAGTGTCACACAAGCACTTACAATTGAAATCAAGCCCGAGTGAGATTGAAGTTCTCAATTGTGAATGGCTTCCTTCTGTAGCTTGCATGAAGGAGCCAATCATTACCTATAGATGGCAAATGAAAGTGCATTATGTTACACTTGTATAAGTTTGACTTGTCGGGGGCCTTCAATTTCTCTTAGGCATAAATGCACACTTACACTTAAAAGCATGTGCAAACGAGTCAGTAAGCTAAGGTTGCACGTATGTTTGGATGCTTTATCTTTCTTTACTAGTTTGCGATATTGTTACAGTTGGTGTATTGTGTAAGCAAAGGCACTGATAAAAGCTCTGGAATTAGTATGAAGTCTGTTGTTTTGAATGTGTCAATATGGAAGATGTTGCTTAATGCAGATACTAATACCTTTATTTGTGCGCTCAATACATTGCATTATAGGCCCATTTTCCAGAGTGGATTAAGTCATGCAAAGGAAGCCACTGCTGGATATTTTGCTTACTTTTTAATGGATAATGCTTGGCATCAGTTGTTACACACTCCAGAGCTACCTCTATGTGCCTCGTTGAACTGTATAGAGGGCGCTTTGTTGTCACAAATCACAGTTCTAGAAACTTTGCACTATTGGAGGATTTGGATGTGTTCAAGGACTTGAACTTACACTGTTTTTGTAGGGCTGTGTAAGTCTGTCAGTAATTTCATAAAGGGACATTTCTCATGTTGTAGGCTCTTGCAGGCCCTTTGTGTGTGTTTTTACAGCATTTGTAACCATTTACAATGCAGACCTGAAGTGCTCCAGGACGGAGGATGCTTTCCAAGAATTCAACCGGCGTGCATCGTACCTTAAAAAAGTTCTCAGTCGTATCCCCGACGAAATCAACGATCGCAAGACATTTTTGGACACAATTAAGTGAGTGTCAGGTGTAGTTCTATCCTCAACTTATATAGCTTTTTCATTTGTTGAACTTTGGGTACAGCACATTTTTTCTAGTGCCTTGACGTATGCGCATATTTCAAAATTCCTTGGCATCATTTCTTACATATGACACTCGCCATAATTCTGCCATACATCACGCTGAACAAGTGCTAGTGGGCCACGCTAGCACCTTCATCTATTAAATTGCCCTTCGTCTATTAAATTGAGTTCCTTATAATAATTTTGTGTATTTTTATTGATCATAAATTTCATCTTGCAGGGAGATCGCCAGTGCAATCAAGAAGTTGTTGGATGCTGTTAATGATGTTTCCACCTATATTCCATCGCCATACAGGAAGCAGGTGCGTATTCCTTTTTAGGTTTTTATGTGCTATGTAATTGATTGGAAATAAAAAAGCATAGACAC